>NC_031770.1:23234295-23492504 GCF_001522545.3 Parus major
CACTTTTCAATGGCCTAAACTGCTGTCAATTCTTGGAAATGACTGATAATTGGTCAGGAGGAAGAACCCCCATCAGCCATCAGCACTTCTAACTTCCCCTCTTTCCTCAGCTTTGCTTTAAAGGTAAAGCTACCCCATGACAGCATGTTATCAAAAAAATGAGAGATGAGCTGATTGTCACATAAAAACTTTCAGAAAAGACAAAAAGAGGGATTCAAGACCTCTTCACTTTCAGGACAGAACGATTGAGACCTGTGTGCAGCCACAGGAGCCAGACAAAAAACCAAATTATATTGCAGGAGCACGTTTTAATTGTGACAGTTATAAGCTACCGTGGCAAAACTTCAAGGGATGTGGTGAGTTCCCCAACTCTTGTTACTCATCGTATCAAGGGTAGATGCTTTTCTGGGGAAGATGATTTTAGTAAGCAAATTAGAAGCTCAGTGCAGATCTGAGCCAAACTCTGCAGCCTTCGCTATGCAAAAAATGAGGCGAGATTGTCTGATGGTCCCTTTTGGCCTCAAAATCTGTCTGCGGATTTATGAACCCCTTTGCTCAGTTCTGTGCATGCACAGGAGGCTAACTCCAGCGCTGCTGCCAGGAACCCCAGCACCAAAACCCCACGGCTCTCATTCTGCAGCCAGGGGAGTGTCAGCCACCCCAGCCCTGCCCGCAGCCCTTCCACGCACACGTGTGAGGACACACGGCTCCGTGAGGACACACGGCTGCCCAGTCTCCAGCCGCTAATCCTCGCCCCCGAGGGGGCTCACTGGGTGAAATATCTGGCAGATACACACCTAAACGCCCCCAAGCTGACCTCCAATACACGGCCACGGGGCCCAGGGCGAAGCCGGTGGGGAGGTGAGCGCCGGTCCCTGGCTCTGTCCCGCTTTCCAGAGGCGACTCGGCCCCTCAGCGCCCTCAGGGCAGAGCGGGGCCGCGCGGCCGCCGGGGGGCAGCGCTGCGCCGCCTGAGGCGCCGAGGCCGCGGAGGCGCCGAAAGCCGGCACTTTTCACCCAGAACGGGAGCAGCCAGGGGCAGCAGAACGCAGCGAGGTGGCTCCGGTCACACCCCAGCCGTGGCATTTGGAAGGGATGCCACGAAGGCCAGGGAGCATTTGCCGTTGCTTTGTCTTTGCTCGCTGAAGCGAGGAAAGTCGCCTACGAGGGGAGCAGCTGTGACGCACGCCGGGATTTATGTTCGGCGGGGAATATCCGTGGGGAAACACAAGTTGTAAATGTCTAATTCTTCGGTTTAGTAACTGGTATGTTTTAGAAATTTACTATCCTTGTAAATTTGGAGGATTTGGAGCTTTTGTAAAGCAACTGCGTGGTGAGCCAGACGTGCTGTCTGTGTCACGCCGAATTCATGTGCTAAGCGTCATTTCTGATCCCATAAATGCCAGCTCCAAAGTGCTTGCAGAACTTGCTACACGACAGCGGTTTTGTTCCGCTCAGTCTGAACCCAGAAAATGTGTAGTTTTACTATAACATGAAATTTGGCATTTATGTTTAGCGCATGATGATAATTGTGGCAGAAGCACAGTGGCAATGGAAGTTTGAAGCAGAAATATCAAGCAGAAATATCCATCATCTCCCAAAGCACTCAGCGGATTCCCAGAATTTGTACTAGATACATGGTAACACTTTAAGACACAGTGGTGTGACATGGTAGGGGTGGAAACATCCTAATTCCTCAGAAGATGAGGATTGGCCTCTCTTTCTTTCCCCCCATGCTGTGACTTTTGTATTTATTAAGAACAAACTACCAGGAAATTAATTTTAAATTAAAAATTACTATGCACTCAATGCCTGTTACAGAAAAGCCCAGTCATTAGGACTTCTCACTGTTCCCAGTTAGCCAAAGTGAGCTGTCTTTGCCATTGCCACTTTGCCTGAGCAGTCCATATCTACACCTTCCTCCCTAAATCCTGCTTGAAAAATCTTTTTCCTTCATTGATAAAAAGCAGCAAGAGAATTGATTCAATTATTTTTATCTTATAGTTCCTTATTTTTTTTTTCAAATATATCTTTTTCACAAAATTTGGACCCAGATCTTGAGGGGATAAGGAACAAGAAGAGGTTTAGCTTGTTCATTTTCCTTTCACTAAAGTTTTGGTATCTTTTCTTGCAAGTTTATAATCACCAAAATAGTTCTTTTTAATGAATAGTTTCTGATAGATGACAAGTTACGTTCTCTGTGCTTGAAAGGGAAATGTCAACAAATAATTACTTTTAGAAGATAAATCAACAGGAAAGAGCTATATTTCAATGTGTAAGGTTTTTTTTTAGACTTGTTTGTTATTATATCCTGGGACTACAGTTAATCTTGAATGAAGGGCTACATGCAATGTTTTCTAAATGAGAGTCTTCATTTGTTTTTCTAATTGTATTGTTTTTAGATCTAACATTACAAATGAGGAAATAAAAAATCCCACTCATTTCAAATAATATGAAGGTTTCTTCAGACACCAGCTATTGCTGCTACCTACTTACTGCTCCTTTGATACTGAAACAGTTAAAAATGTCTGCAATTTATTGACTGTGCCAAATTGCTCCCTGGTGTAATTCCATAGAGTATATCAGGGATGAATTTAGCACCATTTCGTCAGCATTATAAAAGCTGTATTCAGTCATTAGCCAGCTGATAAATTATTCAGGAGATTTTCTTCTATGTGGCTCATAAGGGATAACGAAAATGCTTTTCCAATCAGTCATTGTCTTGTTTTTATTTTTGATACTAGTTTAAGCACACTCACCACATTAGCAAGTGATTAATGACATTGGCAGGCAGTGGCCAATGGACCATCATTCCTTGTGTCCATGAGGAGGTGCAGCTGGAGCCTGTCCCACATCACACACCTAACACAAGCAGCTTGTGCAGTGGCAGTCTGGTGTGGGCTCTTGCTCCCAGGAAAGTTCCATCCCACATTAGCCCCACAGTGCCCAGCTGCAAGTGCCTCCGGCTGCTCGCTCCGCACTGGCATCCTCTGCGGAGTGCTGATTAATGCTGCTCCTGATTGGGAACTCTGGTGAACACGCAGGTCTGCAGCAGCAAATCCTCTCATGCCAAAAGAGATAACTTTCTGTTACTGCTGACAGAGGTCAAAGCTAAAGCTGTGCAGAGAAAACAAAAGTGAAGCTTATTTTTTCTATTACAGAGTTTGGGAAGAGGACACGCAGTTTTGTTAATGGTAAGGAGTGTGTTTGTTTTTGCCACATACAGGTGGCTTTGAGCACAGGTGCCAAATTCTAGTCCATAGTGCTGATTCTCCAAGCTGATGCTTCCCAAACCCTATAAATACCCATATTGTCTCAGCATCAGCTTCTGCCTGTAGTGTCCAACACAAGCACACAAGACCTTAGCTCGTTGAAATATCGAAATGCTTTGCAGCTTTCACAACTGGATGATTATGCCAATTTCATTGCTATTCATGTTCTAACAATAGTTAGTGAACACAGGGAGAAAAGTAGAGGGTGTTTTGACCCTTCCTCCCTCTCCAGCCATCAGTTCTTGAATGACTTCAACAACCAGCTAAATAGTGGGAAATCTCAGCTAAAATCTCTCTCCACCAGCTTTTTAAGAACAGGACATCAATCTTGCCTCTCATTCTTGTCATCAAGTCTATGGTGAACCGGTGATGGATTCTTTGCTGCTTTTGTTATTTTATTTTGTTTTGTTTTATTTTATTTTATTTGTTTTGTTTTGTTTTGTTTTGTTTTGTTTGTAAAAGTTTTCAAGACACAAACCAGAAAATGGGGAGGGATTGAGGTCTCCCAGCTGAATGTCCTGTATATGGGCCTATGTACTCATTTGCCTTCAATATAAATAGTTAATTGTACTCAGGATATACCATCAGGCACTACCATGAGTATCTGAGATAGGTATACAGACAGGAGGGAGTGAATTTTTCATAATAGTCCAAGCACAATGCAATCAAAATGATAAAAGGCATTATTCAATTTAATACAAAAAAAAATAAATACCCAGACAAACAGAACTACACTTAACTGTAGACAGAGAGTTTTATTTAGATCACCTAAAGCAGGTCTGCCATGTAAATTAATGTTGAATTTGTAAAATAGAATAATGCAATTTATCTTTTTCTGAGTTCTATTGCTGCATGGTGTCTAAAAAGTTATGAAAAGTTTTCCATCTGCCTAGCATGGATGTCGAGAAGCTGATCTGCAGAAAATGGAAAAAAAATTAAAACTATTTCTGAGTTCAGAAGTGCAGCAACTTGTAGGTGAAGCATTCACATCCACCTGATATTTCAGTATTATAAAATGTGGGGAGGAGTTACAGAAGTTGCTAGCAGGAATAGAAGGAATTATGAACCATACTAAAATTGTCTCCATTGAATGTCACTAGTTTTATCCCCACCTGAGTTGTGTAATTCTTTTCATATATTCACACCACGACATAAATGGCTGGCCCATTCTCTCTTCTAGGGAAAGAACAAGCAAACCCAACAGTCAGGATATGTCTGTCATACCGGTTTGGCTCATTGCACCAGGGCCCAAAAGATAATACCCAGCTCTGCAGCACAATACTCACTGCTCTGTCTTGAGGGTGAAATTAATTCACATTAGGAGATAGAGTTTCACACTCAAAGCCAATAACTGTGCCAAAACTTTGATGCATTGTATAAAAACTCAGTATCAGTTTTCACTTCCCTTCACTTCTGCCTCACTCAAAAAATTCCCCACTCAGATCTGTTATTTCCAATCCAATCCAACACAACTTTGCAATATAAGCAAGGAGTTCCATTCTCTTGAAAACCAGATGATATTTAAATTAGCTTCATCTATTTGCTTATTTAAAGCAGCATGACAGCAGGGATAGCTGAGCTTCACCTTGATGGTATAATAAACTTGAACTCAGTGTTATGTGCAGGGGATTGATTTATGCTGTTGACAGATTCTAGGCTTCAACAATGAATGTGTTAGAGGGGATGTAAATGCAAATGGCCACATGGTTTCCTGAAGTCATGAGGGCTCCTCATGATCTTATACTAACCACTTCCATATTTAGCTCGTATTTTTCTCTCTATAAGCATCCTGGTTTTCCCAGGAAGGTTATGGCTATCCACATTGAATGCATTTATTCACAAAACTAAAGGTTTTGGAATAACAGACATTGATTCTAAAAAAACCAAACACACAAACCAAAACCTGTCCCCCAAAAAGCAAAAAAAAAAAAAAAACAAAAACTTTTACACTTTCAGAAGTATCCTTTGAAGGTACTTTCTAATATGTGTTAGACCACAACCTTGACTAAATGAAAACTGACATAGGGTAAAAATCAGTATAGGAAATGTCAGCCTGCATTTCCTATGTTAATACAGATAAATTGATACTCTTTTTTTTACCATCTCTAAAAACTTCAATCAGAAACACACATTTGTGCTGACAGTCTCAATTTTTGCCAAAAGGTGTTGGTTTTCCCCAGTTTTAGCAGCCTTTGTCACACTCCCATTCTTGAGAACGATGGAGGAGCCTTTAGTGCCTCCTCTCAGACTGACTTTCAGCATGTGGGCGTTTTGCTGGTGGCTTGCAACGAGACAAAATGTCCCCGAGATGTAGTTACCTTTCCCCAGAATTTTTGCCTTGCTCAAATCAAAACATAAATTTTGAGCTATAGAAAACCTGCTAAGAGAAGTAGGAAAAGGAGAAATCCTGACATCTTAGCAGCATAATTGCCCATTGAAAAATGACTCCGTTCTTCTCAAGATAATGCAGCTTTGGCCATGCTGCCAGCATGGTAGCAAACACTCTGTACTTCTGCACTCTGCTCCTGAGTAGAGCCTCCACAGCCCTGTCCCAGAGCACTGCCCACCACAGCACCCAGCTCCTTCCCAAAGCCTATCTGCTGTGTGCAGGCGTTGGTGCGCTTGGCCTTCTGAGGAAGGACATGACCTTGCCTCAGAGAGGGCACAGTCACAGCCAAAACCGCAGCTGCAGTTCTGCAAGGAACCACCGAGACCTCAGCTGCTGTTACCTTTTCTCTTCCTGATTCTTGCACTAAAGGAAACAGAAGCCACACAAATTTAGAGGAATATCTTGACTAGCAATAAAGTAATTTAAATTTCATAAAGCAATAAAGAGTTCAAGACTCTGACACAGCTCCTAATGACCTAAAGAAAATTCTAAAGACAAAGGGCTTGACCTTGTATGAAACCGGTATGCTGCTTTGTGAAGGAAAAGAAGTAATGGAAGGACAGACAGAGCTGACAGACAGAACTGTCCATCCAGCTCCAGCCTGGCAGGCAGCAAGTACACATGCCTGGTAGCTAATACCAGCCAGCAAGAGGCATCCACAATTTCCAGCATAAATTTATTTCCTTGTTTGCTCGCTGTTGTATACTGGCAACCTAATAGTTCAAACCATCCTCTTCCCTTGTACTCTGAAGGAAGCAAACTCAAGTAAAAGACTTCTCTCAGTTTCTCTGTGGAATCAAGTCAAATCAGATTACAAACTTGTGGTTTGTTCAGGCTCTGCTCAGTAGCATTTTGTCAAAGTATAAGCATCCTGGGCTCTATTTTCCCTTGATCTTAAAACTGTTGGTCTTATTTTCATCTTTAAAGAGATTTACTGCCAGAATTCCAGAAAATGGAGCCTTAAGCTAAAACCAAAAAGGTCACAACATTCACAGTACCCTTGATATCACTGAGAGAGCTGCATATCTTGCAATAGCCTTGCAGTCTCTGCTAAGCAGAGTAAAGTGTAAAAAGTGTGTAAAGACACACAGAAGAAAAGATTTGATTTAGGAACACCCAGATTACAAAAAACCAATCTTTCAAAGCAAAACAGGAAGGCAGATCTCTGTGCCAGTTACCTGGCTCACGGCAATGGAACCATTGGTAAAGTGCTGTTCAACACCCAGTTGGTGAAGGCCTGCGCACAAAAAGATAATCAATGACCCAAAAGGTTACTGCTACATTTTTTATTCTTTTTGCATTATATCTTGTTTTTATTACCTGGGACAGATTTACTTCCAAACACTTTTATATGCTATGGGGAAGTCTATTAAATCATTACATTGCACTTCCTTGTTCTTACACTTAACCTTTTATGAACTTGAAATCTCATGGTGTTCTCAAAGCAGGCTTTATCTCTCTGTTTTAGAGAGAGCGAAGGAAACTGCAGTCAACGCCAGGAGTTGATGTCTGAGTCATGATTAGGACCATGGACTTCAGCCTGTCATTCAACCATAGTCAGGGATTGTCGTGGTAGACAGGGGATCATCATGGCAGGGCAGCATTTTGAGCTTCAGACCAAGGTTACAGGGAAGGTGCAGTTCTCTACGCAATTTGTAGAAGGGTTTTAGAAAACCAACTGTTGAAGTAAAGTCAAAATTATAGCCAAAACAGAGAGTAAAACTGCAGTTTCATTATTCTCAGCTATTTCTAAAAAACAACATCAACCTGTATAACAAACATTTAATCACCTTAATAATGCCCAAAGAATTCATAGCTTGGCCAGGTTTAGAATTTAAGGGACTGTTGTTTGTGCAATCTCTGCTCAGAAGTGTTCTGCTGTCAAAAGTTGGAAAACATCCCACAGACCAAAACCTCAGACACTGTGTTCATTTGCCCAGAGCACAGTCTTGGATACTCTTTGTGTGACCCACCTTTTTGAAGCAGAATATGCATCATTCTGCCTGGAAAGCAAAGGCAAAGCAGAGTCACAGAGGGCTCAGAGCTGGACAGTATCAGAAGGGCAATAAGTCAGTATCTGAACAATTGAATCACATTCAGTGTACTGGGGAAATCAGGTTTAAATAGCCAGTGATGCTGCTGTCCTGCTGGGAGTTCTATGTAACAGATGAGATAGATGAATAAAATACTTTATTTTAGATAAAGATTTCTTTTAGCTCAAGCATTGCCTGTTGCAACAACCTGATCAACACTCAAAACTGTGCCTTCAGCTATTGTCAGTACTGCAGAGTATCTCAAAGTAGTGAATGTTTTCTATGGAGACATTTTGCATAGTCTAATGACTATTTGGCTAGAAAAAAGATAAACCTGCATTTCTAGCATAGAGCATTCAGCTTAAATCACAATCCTCTGAACTCTCTCAGAATTTTAGCATAATGGTGGAAAAGGCTGTAAAACACCTCTCACTATTTCAACTTCTCACCATCCTTGCTGTGAATTTCCATGTAGACAGTCTGGATGTCAGCACACTGACTACTGTGTTTTAAAAAATATCGTACAGGCTCATGGAAGAAGTTGCATGTGCTCTTGAAGAAAGAAATTAATTGAATGCCCATGCCTTTCAATCACTTGATTGATCACTCACTTGATCAGTCACCTGACAATCACTTTCTAAAGTTTTTAGTTTTGTTTATAGCAGTATCATCCAGCTTCAGCAATTCATTACCTCGCTTAGTATTGCTGTGATTTATTAAATGTTCTTTTGTGTTTTGATCACAGTGTAGAAACCCGAAACAGGTACCCTGGCAGAGGCCAAGATTCCTGTCCTTAACTGTAGGTGGCATTCTTCATCTGTTCATCTGAGTTATTGCTGAAGGAATTTCAATATTGCTGACACAAATGAGTTATTTTCGTGTTCCCTTGATTAATGTTATCAGTCTTCTCCTATGTTTAATTAAATTGTAATTTTAATTGGAAGGAATGCAGCTTCATAAAATCTAAAGTTGCATAACTATGTTACTTGGAAAGATTAAAACAACTTTCTGTTGTTCTTTCCCTAGAAACTGAGGAAATGACATGTCTTTGAGTGATCTGGAGTGTTTCCAGAAAAATTCTTCCACCGTGTTCTATGACAAAAAAAAAAAAAGGTGTAAGGCCTCAAGACCTAGAGACCATTTTCAATTACCTTGCAGCAATAGTGAGAAAATCCAACCACATTTTGAATTTTCAGTGTTATCTCTAAAGAAATCTCAAATAATTTCCTCTAGTAGGTGGATCCTGGCTTGTCCAAAATTTCTCATGTGTGTTTGGTTATCTGAGACAACTCTGCACTTTTCTAACAGCTTTAGAATGGTTACAAGGGGAAAAAAAAAATTATTAAATTTAGCAAAAAATGAAGCAAGATTAAAAAAGAGAACAAATCATGTCTGCTTAGAAGCAAGTTATCTATGAGTATCCCATGAAGCTCTGAGTACATTTTGCTCTCTAAGCTTTTCCAGCCCTGATCCTTCTTCTGAGGTAATTCCATCAGTGGTATCAGATTATGTACATCCTTCATGATGCAGGCAAACATCCACAGAGGAGTAGACTTAAGGACACAGGGTTTGTAAGTTCTTGTGACCTGGGAGAGGAGACAGCTTCTAATCCTGGAAATAAATCTTCTATCTAGAAATGCAATTCAATTAAATTATTCATTTCCCTTCTCAGTTTAATCAAAGATTAAGCTACGAGAAATACGTACTTGTGCCAGATAAGTGAAAACAGATGGCTGAAATTTGTTTAGTTCACCAGAGAAATTGGTAGGTCAAAGACATCAAGTCCCTTATATAGTAGGCTTTATTTTATAAAAAAGAACTTAGTTTGGGGGTGACTCTTCTGATATTTACATTTTTATTTCTGTTGTGACAGTGAGGTACAGTCAAAATTGTTAAATTATCTGTTATCCACATGGATGAGGGGATTACAGGAAACATTTCACAGGGATGTATTAATTTTTTCACTTTTTTTTTTCTGTGTGAAAACTGTTATCAAAATATTAATTTCGGCCTTCTTTATGACTGAGTCAAACCCAAGTATTTCAGTCTTATTGAAGGGGAAACATTCAGATAAACCTAAATAAAATATGCTGGAAAGTTTTATTTTTCTGATGGCAGTTTGGGGCCCAATTAAAACAAAACACTGAATTCAGCTACAGAATTAATATTCATTTTGATCAGTTCTAAATATTATCACTTTATATTTCTGCAGCACTTATCAGAAAAAAACTTGAAGGAATATGAATTCTTTGGCTCTTACAAATGTTCAGCTGGATGATAGTGCTGTTGAATTTCTTTTGTAGAAAAATTAGTGATTGAAAGATAAAAATTTTTTAGCAAAGCCATCTCCAGGAGTTGGGCCTAGATTTCACTTTACCTTGTAGAGATTTCCTAAAGACAGTGAAGGGAGACTAAGTGAACTCTGCTTATCTTTTTCCTCTGTCTCCCATTTTCACAGCTTGGGTCAATGTGCCTTCACTGATAGGGACAATGAAGAAACTGGGATGAGTTTTGTCTCTCTATTCATAGTATAGCTGGGTTCCGCCTTTAGCTTACAGAAGAAGAAATAGAGATCAGTCACCATACGAAAACTGGGAAAATCCTGTATTATTCCTGATAGATGTCCTGATTATCCACTTAGATACACATTTTTCTTCATAGCTGAAAAGGTAACACTGTTCTTGTTTATGGCTTATTATTATTAGACATGCACAGAATGCTGTATTAGAATTGAGCAAAAAAGCCTTAATTAATTTGTTTTTGTGTTGGTTTGTCTGCTAAGCAACTGTATGACAACTTAAGACATCTGCCTATTGGGGTCCAGCCTCTGTGGATATCACACAAAGAACTGCATGCCCAGGTATCAGGTGAAGGCTGGACTGCAGCCTGTGGGAAATTACTGTGGGAGCGCAGTATACGGGTAATGACTAAGGAAGGCAGGCTTAGATTTGGTGCTAATTATTACAAAATGGAAAAATATTTCACAGAGTTCACTAATATCAATAGGATTTAAAAATATTTAGCTCTGATTGGTGGATAGAAAATACATTATTAAAGCTGGTTCTTTACACTTGTCAATCCATTGGAGTGGAAAATCCTGCCCATGTTCAAAGTTCCAAACTGCAACATGGTCCCTAAAGAAGTCAAATAAAAAGTAGACTCATGCAACCCAATCTGTCTAAGATCATGGATGATTTAAATCTCAGTCTTTCTTACCTGTGTTTTGTAAAGTGTCATCAAAACAAGTTCTTGAGTTAGGGGCTTTTCTTTTTCAAATTGGACCAACGTAAATGAGGTCTTTAGGAACATGGCTGATAAAAATGAACAGTCATATTCTGTGAGGAAACAGACCACAGTTATATAAAGTCATCCTCTCATATGTTTTACAGTTCCCTGCATGTTCTCAGATCTGGAAAATACGCTCCACAGTGACAGTTTAACTAGAGTACTGTGAGCTGTAGCATGCAACAAATTTCTAGGTTTCATTTCAGGCAGAGAAAAAAAAACCAACCCAGGTTTGATTTTTTGTAAATAATACTCAAGTCTGTTTCAGATAGCTGTGGCTTTGCACAGATCTCTAGAGTAAAGCAGCATGTCAGTGACTTCCTCAGCAGCGCACCACCATGCAGAGACAGCACATCTGGATTATGCATTCATAAAGTCACATTCTATAGTACAATGTTTTTATCACTTCAGTGAGGATACACCTGATATGGTGCTCCAGATGATGTGATCTACATTACAATTCTACAGCAAATCTGAGGTTAGCAGCATTGCAGCCACGTTGGCTGCCTGGGGATCATAAGCATAAGTATCTTTAATTAATAGGCAACTTTGCAGCTATTTGGAGTCTACTTTGGTTTATTTAAAACTCTGCCAGTGTCTTTTCTGTGAACTGTTACAAGGGCAAACATAAACAAGACCAGGGCAAAATCCATCCTTACTGGATATAGTCAAATCCTACCTCAGTCCCTTGACTGTGGTGATAGATTCCCCAGGCTACTCACACGGTCATATCTCTCCATTTTGCACTCAGTAAAATGGAGAAGAGATGGTCATAGAGCCTCTACAACAGCCTGGGGACAGAGCCAGCACATCAGGGCAGCACAGAACCCCATGATCTGTGCTATGACATGTGATCCTTACAGGTGATCATGGGAATTAGTTCACAAATCCTTTTTCTCAAGTTTAGTAAAGGGATTTGGTTGAAGTAAAGACCACCATATGATCTGTAGACAAACATTCAGGGGAGTAATAGTCACCACATTGTGGACTTAATAACCTGAAGTTTCAGGTGACCCACCTGGACCATATCTTTTCAAACCTTGCAGTGATTTTTCCACATCAAATCCATTCAGTGTTTTGAAACAGTGCCTTGGAAAAGGAAGTTCATGATTCTTCTTGTATCATGTGAACTCTGTGTAGGCTATTTTCTAATACCATAGGAACAGATAGTGCACTTTCCCACTCCCCTAGAAACTGAGTTAATGCAGAATGACTAATGTATCTGTTTGGACTGTCAAAATACTCATTGTAAACTTGATGCATAATTTAGCCTAAGTACATCACAGCAAAGGATACAGTCCAAGGAACACAGTTTCTTTTCCCTTGATTAATAAAGGCTTGGAAATCAGGCTTAAGAGCATTCTGTGCTCCCTCAAGGTCAAGAAAAAGATGCAATACTTAGAAGTATTTCATTCTGAGGCATTAATCAGTACTTTATCTCACAACACATTGCTCAATAATTTGCTTAAAAAACTTCCATGTGGCTTCATTTACTCTTCCCCTCCCTCTCTCCAATGTTTTGTTTCCCTATTAGGGTGGTCAGTGCAGGCCCCAGGGCTGCCCAGGCAGTTTTCATGCAATGGTCAGAGGTAGTTTGATAGAGCTCTTGGAAAAAATCATGCACTTCAGTCTTCTATAAAGTGTCTGTTTCATGGGAAACATTGTGCAGACCCCTGACAGAGACTACAGCAAACCCCCAAATTTATTTGCCTGTTATGTATGATTTCTTGAGTTTGGAATTTGCCACCAGATAATGCAAGCTGACTTTATATGGGTGATATAAAACATAGGGAAAGGTCAGGTTTTGCAGGAACTACAAGGTCTGGTTCTTTAGGAGCTATGTGCAGCATAAGCAAGCGTTTTCCTTACAGCTTTCTTCCCAGCAATTTATTTCCAAAATAAACTCCAGTGATTGTGCCAATACTAAAACAGCCATTCCCCTGACCCACCAGTGCTAATAAACTTTCTGACACACAAAGAACAGGGGATGTTCAGACAACACCAGGTCTTTTTCTGTCATAACACTGGTGAATAACAGTAAAGAGAAAGAAAATATTTCTGAAGAAATACTACCAAACCAATGAGCATCACTTGGGACTAACCCAACTGATGTATGAGAAAAAAGCTGGATCAAGGAACAGCTTGAATGTGTCGTGAGGATACAATGCTGTACCCAACAGCCCTGGCTGGAAGGTGAAAGCCCACTTGGCACCCTTGAAAACTTACTCCTGACCCACAGCTTAGTGGTGAACAGGACACCTGCAAAATTCAGAATTTTATACCTTCCTAATGCTGTTTTGGTTTTTTAGCCATTTTACAATGAAAAACAGTGATATCATGGTTCAACAGTCTCCTGTATGTTTGTTTTCCATAGCATCTTATATAAAATTTATTAGTAAGTCTGAAGAACTTGGTTATAAATAATTTAAAATTGTTTTTTCAATTGACAACACACTGAAAGTGTATTTTCTATCTTGTGGGAAAAAAAAAAAGAAGTCTTTGAGTGGCTTCTATAATATGTAGCACTGAATGTCTTGATTAATGAAACCCCAAGGGACATAGAATAGAGCTCATATCACAGAAAAAATGGAAGGCCCAGAAGCCTATTATCTTTCAATAATTACTAGGGAATTATGAGCATTCATTGCAGCATGTTCACATTAGAAGCATTTCTATTTTATCATCACTGAAATACTCAAATATATGCTGGTCAGATCAGAGATGTGAGCTTGATACAGGAGGGAAACTATACTTTTAAAATGTGGAAGGTTCTTACTGATCTATCTCAGGAGCAAGTCTGAACATATCAGGATAATTTTGCTGTTTAGAAAGTAAGAAGCTTGGACCCCAATGAAAAACATGAATGTCAGCTTCAGATTTGTCAAAACGGCGTCATAAAATCAAGTATTTCAAGTACTTTCAATGGTCTGTGGATTTCAGGTGTCTTCTATTCATCAATACAAGGATAAAAAAGCTAAAAATGGAGGAATTGTTTTTGCTGCATTTATGAATTTGAGATACCAACTAACAACAGCTCCAGTATCTTTTTACTCCTTCAGGATTTATCAATCAGCTGAAAAAAGAAAAGGTAACCACAGTTTTGTGGTTAGAATAAAAAATAGCTGTAAATAAGAAATAATAAGAAAAATAAATGTGCGTGAAACCCCATTAATTTCACATTGTAACACTTCACTTTTATTTCCAATATCCTTCTATTCAATTCCATAGTTATCTAATTATGTGCAATTAAGTAAAAAATAAACTAGAGGCAGATAGTCATTATGTGAAATAAAGATATAACTTATTTGGTGAAAAAATTAGAAGGATTGGCAACAGCAAAATACTATGACCAAGGTAAGAAGAGCTTCAAATAAATGCTCAAAAGTAAATGAAGCTTTAGTGGAAAAGGTATGCAGTGATAAAGAATATGGGAAAGAAAAGTTTGGGAAAAATGCAGTAAATGGATATGGATAAAACAAATGGGAAAGAAAAAATAAACAAGGAAAATGATGTTTAAAAAAAACCAGCACTTGAAATATCATATTCCCCCTTCATAGAAAACAAATTTAGTCTCTACTTCTTTTATGTGCAGAAGGGTAAACACTGGCTGAAACACGCTGGCTTCCAAAAGCATTGCCAATATAAATACTGCCAGGAAACACAAGCTGTCCCTTGCATTTGCCCTGCAGTAAATTCTGTTGTTCTGATTTCCACAGGCACAAAACTCTGTGCAGGTTGTTGGTTAATGCTACACCTGAACAACAGGCATTAACCCGAATGCTGCCGGGGCAGGCTCGGGGTGTGCGCAGGGCTGCTCAGCAAAGAGAGAGGTACGTGAGCTGTGAGGTCTCTGTGGTGCCCTGTGGGGCAGCGGCCACAAACCCACAGGCTCCCTCTTGTCTGCTCGTTAAGCTGTTCAAACAGGGTATCTTCCAAACTTGGCATTTCACCTCAGAAATGCAGAAAGCCTACAACTGCATCATATTTGACACCAGTGTCTCCACTGGTCTCAGTGTCTCCAGCCTCATAGCTGCACACTCAAGAGCTGGAAACTTCTCTCAAATCTTCATTAGATGCCTGCCTTGTTTCCCCAGAATCCATCCATCCACACATGGCTAAAACAAACTGCCTGTGATCAAGCTTCCCTACTGATAATTATGTGATAAAATACTGGAGTATGAAAACCACAGAAAAATCTGAGGACTTTAAACAGGTCTTTCTCAGGTCAGTTAGAAGTGACAGGATTGCACAATGTGATAGACTGCATGGAAATCCTGCACATTGGGGTGCAGCTGCCAGCATCTGCTGAGGGTGGACACAGAATCATAGAATTTTTTAGGTCAGGAAAGATCTTTAAGACCACGGAGTCCAACCCTTAACCCAGCACTGCCAAGTCCACCACTAAACCATTTCCCTTTGTGCCATATCTACAAATAACTCCAGGGACGGTTACTCATTCCTTGGGTAGTCTTTTACAATGCCTCACTATCCTTTTGGTGAAGCACTTTTTTCCCAATATCCAATCTAAACTTGCCCTAGTGCAACTTGAGTGCGCTTCCTCTTGTCCTGTTACTTGTCACCTGGGAGTAGAAACCATGTCAACCTTTCTGAAGGCTTTTCTAACTCTGTCAATATCCTTTTGCATGGTGACTTCAATTCCTTGCTAAGGGAGGAGGCAGGGTGGTGAACAAGCTATTCTTATGGTTCAGAGAGGCTGCATAGGGTCCACAACACATGCCTGGCATTCCACATACCTGTTCTTCTTGGGACTGGAATTATTTTTTGCTGACATCAGTTTATTTGCCCTCACCTTGATATATGAGTGAGATCATGGCTTTGAAGCCAAAGAAAATCCAGACTGACATCAGGTTCTCAAGCAAACCTTCCTGAGGCCGGGATGTGCTCCGTGCCAACAGCCTGTCCAGCAGTGTCCATGAGCCAGTCCATGCTTACCAGTACTACTGGGACAAAATTAGGCAAAGGTTGTTTTAAGTTTAGACTATTACTAAGCCTGGATAAAAGCCACTTTGCTTTTCCTTTTCTGAAGAATTGCTATGGGTCCTTTATACCTTCAAGAAAACCACAATTATAGTTATTTGGGGAGGAAAATATGAAATGCTTTTATATCATGTTTCCATTCATTTCAAGAAAACTTTACATATCATGGCTTTGCCTTGAATATTCTTTCTTTGATGTAGGAAAGAAAGGTAACATCATACTTGAAATCTTTTCATGGATGATTGTAATATATACTGAATCTATGTCAGGAACAAACATTCCTATCCTTCCTTCTTGCCTCACCAATTAATTTTGCATGAAATGACAACATTTGCAATATAAAATTTCTGTGCTTGTGGCACAAATAAAAGCGCGAGTGACTTTTACAACTGAAAGCGTGAGCTAAAAATAAACAAATCTTGACTTGATTGCTGTCTCCTATATATTTGAAAAGGTAATATATGAAGGTAGTCACTGAACCAAAAATATGCAATGATCCATGGATCACTCAAAACTATTTCTCCCATAGTCTAGAATCCAGAAATTAGTCCAAACTAGGAAAAACTTAGATACAGCACGTACATAGGTAGCAAGCAGAGCTCTGTAACGACCTGTTAAGGTTCATGTACTGCTCAGTATTTTCTTACTCAAGAAGCAATGTTCAGCCATCTCAGCTCTTGAAATGAGGTAGCAAATTTCTGTTGACAACTGTGAATGCGCTTGCAATTCGGATTTCCTTGAAGTCCAGGTCTTGACTCCACAAGACTGATTTCCTATGTCACCAGTAAGTCAAGTCATTATTTCATGTTAAATGTATGAAGACAATATGCAAAAAATGCAATTAAGTAGCATAAACATATCAATTAAAACCTATCTTAAGAGAGGTTTGCCAGCCTGTTATTAAGCAAAAATATTGACAGCGTTTTCCAGAGTGGTAGAATCACTTTATAGTTTTTCCCATATCCTAGCCTGAGAATGTAAAACAGACAAAAAGGATGACATTTTTAAAACTATCCAGTGCTAATGTTTTCAACATACTGCACTTCTGAATATTCAAATTAAAATGCATGCATGCATTACATACATATATGTTTTAAGTGTAAAAATAGAGTGCAAAATTGATGCATTGCACACTGTGCAACCTCTGGGCAACTTTAGAAGGGAAATCAAGATTTCTGATGTTTTTCTATTTATTTTTAAATGATTTATTTAAAATTATTTTAAATTATTTATTTTAAATGATTTCATGTATTTTTTCTGTTTGTTTGTTTATTATTATTTTATTACTTTTGTTTTCTTTTACTACATTCTTATTTCATTTGTTAATAGGTAGGCATTCTACATTTCTTTCAGTTTTTTTTAAAGCTAGGCAAGGTCATGATAAAAATAAGATTAATGGAAAACAAAAACAGGCTGTTTTAAGTCAGAAACTCAAAAAAGTTAGAGTAATGGTCCCAGACAGTCAATCCCAAACCTTTCTGTCTGCCCCCTGTGAAAAGTTGTTGCTTCTTTCTCCTTTCCAAGCAGTCTAATAGGAATTTACAACAGTGAAAATGCACTGTAAATACAACTGAGAGTTCTTGGCAAAAAAAAACCAAAAAACAAACCCAAGCTGTGTCTCAAATGAAAAGCTTAAAAAGATATTTTTTAATGGCAGAGATTTTGTGAAAAAAAAGTTTGCTCTTGTAAGCCAATGATTCAGTAGCATTTTTGAGATCAGGAAATCCTTTCTCTACAATAGATACTTTGTCATGCCAAAAGACAGATCTAAAATTGCATTGTGACTCATTCATAAGGCATTCAAACATTTTTATTTTCTTCAAATGTCTGGAGTTTGAATCATCCAAATCTCCATAAAAAAAAAAAAAAAAAAAAGGCAGCAAGCAAACACTGTCTCCTTTCAGATGGGATGTTTTGAGGAGAGGCTGCCCCTTTCTCCAGCCAGCGTGGCCACATGTGGCACCCAAAGTTTGGTAACAGCACTCAGTGGTGTTTGCAGTATCTTGAAGGCTCAGGGGCTCCTCGTCAACTTGTCTCTACAGATTTTTACCTCTAATAGAGCTTTTCAAAGAACAAAAGTACTTTGGCTGGGGTAAGGTATGTGTACATCATTATGACTTTGTACAAGCTATGTACTGTTGAAATTAATCTGTTTAGACAAGTTCCTCATCTGATTCACAGCTTAGGTAACATACCCTGAAAAGATTTTCATGGGGTTTTATTAATTTCCTGTTTTGCTTCTATTCAAGTATTGCTGATGTAAAATTTTTTTAGATTAATACAGGAGCAGCAAAGATCTTAATCACTGACATTCATGAAACTCCACAAATTGTTTTCAAAAGAGATTTTATTCTCTGGTATGCTATGTATTCATGAAAGCACCAATAATGAGTTCAAAGGGGGCTGAAAGAAAAAGTGCAGAGATATTTTAAGTCAATGTTCACTTGTGAAACCTTAGTAGTAATCTGTGAGATTTTTTTGTTTTAATTCCTGAGAAAACCTACCATGGTTGTTTTGTTCCTCCTTTTGATCATTTGCTTCTCTGTTCATTGCTGAGTACTTTTCACTTGTGCAAAATAAAAAATGGAGTTGAGAAAGTTAGTTTTGGTATCTTCTACTTTTTTCTTCTATGTGGGAATGATCAGGTTTTGATAATGAATTTAAGAATTACTGGATATAATTAATTTAAACTTTATATGGCAAGTACAACACACTGTAAAGGATCAATCAAGTGCAAACCATACCATGCCATTTTTGGATCAAGAACGAGTGCATCACATCACATGAAACAACTAGTCAGCTCACACACTTTAGACCAAATCAATATTAATATGGTTGGTGGAGTTACTAATGGCCCAGGGCTAATCCATGATCACATATTCAGGATCCATAACCTGTTAATACAACAAATATACCTCACTATCAGGAATTTAGGAAATTTTAATAAACACCTGAATATTTCTAAACACATTTCTAGCACAGTTGTGGCTACGGCTGTTTCTGTCCCAGGGCCTCAGCACTGTATGTAAATCTTCATGCTTCTAAGACCATCCACCTCCCCCAAAACTTACAGTAATATAAATAATATATAAATAAATGTAAATATATAAGTAATACATAAGTAAACATATAAGTAATATATAAGTAAAGAGCTGTGAAATATCTAAGTTCATGCTTACCAGTCAAGCAAATTAACTAAGTTCTTACTATTTATCTACTTAGCTGTCACTGAAATGAAACAAAACATCTCAAATTTAAGAGATTTATCTTACAGACTCCTATGAGCCTCTATAGGACTACCTAACTTTGCCACAAGGAGCAGTTCTATTTTGGCATGGACACCCAGAAAACAAACATATGCATGTTTGCTAGATTGGTACTCCATGTCTCAAAAGTTGGTATATTGAAAGGTATTCAACAGCTCAACAATGTTGATTACCTTGACATTATTTTAATGACAGTTCAATTTTTAGTCTTTTCATCGCAACAGCTGCTTGCTACAAGCCTTAAAAGGTATTTAAAAGTATCTAGAATTACACCATGAGGTTTTATTTTTATTTTTCAAAAAAATAGCATGGATATTTGTTTAGTCAGTTGACAAATTTTAATTAATACACACCTGAAGTTTGATTCATAATGAGGGAATCTAAGAAAAACACAGCTGCTTGCACATCTTGGGAGCTGGTATTTTCAAACTCTTCAGAGGTACAAAAACACATACTGGAAATTCCAAGCCTTGGCTTTACAAGATTTCCAAGCACTCAGCCTTAGAAAGCTTTATGAATAGAAAGTACAGGCTCTCCACATCTTCAATACTTGTTTCTGGCTCTTGCAAAGCAGGCACTTAAATGCTTATGAAGATTGGCATGCACAATTGTTGGTTAATTGAAGAGATATGCCATGGCCCACATAACATGCACCTGTCTGCATTTCCACAAATGTATTTGTCTGCAGCACAGTGTTGGAGGTGTTAAATATGTAATTCCATATTTTGCAATCTAAAATTAGAAACAAGCTTTTTTCCCCAATTTCTGTTAATTATAATAGGCCTTAAAAAAATTAATTTTTACAGAGCAGCTCTACTGCATTCACAATCACCTAGAACATTACAGAAAAAACATTGTATCTTTTTCTACATTGGGCTATTCTTCCAGCAGTATTACCTTTTCAGGTTTAGAGATATATGTGCAAAATACTTTTTCCAGTCGTAGTTCACCTCTTTTTGGAGCTGGAACAAATCTATATAAGAATTGCCAACTGGAAAAATACTGGTGGGGCAGCAGATTTGCCGAGGGCTGGGTTACACCATGCAACCATAAAAACCCCAGGAGCATGTTTCAGTTACTCTTTCCGGAATAAATTTTCCTTGTCTGCTGTAGCAAGTCATATTAAATACAGAGCTAGTTCAGTGGCAGCCTTTACTGACACCAGCAGCAAGTGACATTTTAAGGTAGATCATTGTAGGTAGATCTTTTAAGGTAGTGGGCAAAATCCTGATCTTAGTCTCTCTCTCTGGAATGCCACTGACTCCTGTGGACAGGGGTTGAAAGATGGTTAGAACTGAACCGCATATTTTGGGAAAATAATTACATTTCAGAATATTAAATGGCAACACAGATTGACACTTTTGACAGGTAGCCTTTTTACTTTCAAAGGTATGTTACAGCCAGTGAAAATCACTACTGCCTGCCACTGATTTGCAAAGAAACTGGCCATTTCCAGAGTATCGTGTATTCAGCTGCCATTTGTTTAGTTGGATGTTTTTCTTGTGGGGCTTTTGCAGTCCATACTGTTATGAAAACTCATGCAGTAGTGAATTGAAGCTTGACTCATTGAATTGAACTGTAAAACACAAACTTCCCTGAAACAGAGTATCCATGAATATACCAATCCATCTTAGACAGCTTATGAATGGTTGTCATGGCCCAATAAAATCACTTTGAATAAAAACCAATTAACTTCCAAACACTCCAGCCAAAACTAACCATGAAGTACACATAATAGTACAGCAAACAAATAGAACCTACTGGGAAGGAGCTTAGGCTATCACAGCAAGCCATGACACATATTTTTCTCTCTACAAGCCTCGTGGATCCATGAAAAAGAAACAAAATGTGATTAATTCCTTTCTGCAGTCTACCAGTCTCTAGGTACCGGATTGTCTATCTGTGCCTGTTGGTTGTTAGCACAGGCTGGAACAGAAGTCTGGATTATCTCAGCTGTAACAAAAGAAAAAGAAAAATCCCACTTGAGCAGGGAAAGCTACAGTCTCTACTATCTCTGCTCATCCCTCTCAGGTCCTGCCAGATTAGTCAAGAAAAGTTCAGTACAAACAGACTTTGCAATGCAGAGGAATAATTTTGCATTCAAAGCAAAATATGCAATAAATATTCCCAAAAATAGTTCAAGACCAGCAAAGACCCCAGGAGTATTACTGCTAAAATGTTCCTCCAAAGGGGGGCGTATGGCATTCTGCTGTTCTGAAATTAGTTGTATGTATAGTATGAAGACTCCCATGCTATTGACCAGAAAGCTGAGTAAGAAACACACCCTTCAAGCTCTTTGTGCTGTAGGAAATATTTAGTGCAGCACATTTACATTTACTGTTCTGCTTCTAGCAAGAGTGATCTCCTGGAGGAAGGCAGTATCAGTTTCCTTGGCCAAAAGACACATGGCAGGAATTTCCTTCAGGTACTGCAGATGGCACAGTGAGCCTCGTGGACCTATTAATCCTCCCAGTTATAGAAAACAGGCTTTTCTAGGAATGATGAGGTGTCTTTCCAGATCCAGCACAAAGCATGCCATCTAAGTTCTAAAACCAACATAGGAAATTGGCAAGAGGAGTCTTTGTCTAGAGAGAGTAAGAAGACAACCAGAGAACAATGAAAATTGCAAACAATTACTCATAAATCTGTATTTAGTCATTTATGAAATAAGACAATCACAGAAAAGTTACCTTTTATACTGTACTCTGGTCTTTTTTGACCAGACTCTTATTTTAGAAGTCCTGTCAGACCATTTCAGAAGTCAACAGGGCGTGAAGAGCAGCTCTGGCTCTTACCATCCCCCATGAAGTCTGCCTGTGTAATTCAGCAGTGTTAGAAAGATCCAAAGGCTTGCTGACATTTTTGTACCCCCCCACACACAACAGCCAGCAGTGTTTTCTTTTAATGAAAGCAAAAAATACTCAGGTGAATGAAATGCTCAAGCCAGGAGAGAGAAAGTAAAACATTTCAAGTCTCAGTACTTTCTAGGTGACCACTCCTTGTTCATGAGGATGTTGGATCATCCTGTTTCAGATGGAGTCATCTCATTTTCAGATGCAGGACAACAGGTTAACAAGGCACTTATGAAGAGCAGTTATGGCAATTCTGCAGAAACAGCCTTACTTAGGAAAAAACACATTTTTTTACTCATTCTTTCTTTGCACTTTATTGTGTGCGCTAAAAACCTCTGTACTGTGTACACCAGTAATTGCAAAGCAAACATCATGCAATCTTATTCTACAGCTCTGTTTCCTCCATGAATCTCAAAGCACTGTAAAAAGGAAGGGAAGTATTGCTATTCCTATTAAGGTGGATGGTTCCTATTTCACAGATGTAGGTACCACACCACAGGTTCCCCTCAGACAGCAGAAATGCTTCCTCAGTGCAGCTCTAAGTATAAAGAGAATCATCCCAGTGATACATTTGGACCAAGACACACAAATGAGATAAATACATGGCTTGAGGCATTTTATTTCAAAGTCTGTATCTCTAGAGAATACATAAAGTTAGAGAAGATCTTTCTCACAGACACACAAGTGCAAACACCTGTATGTTCTTTGGGCTTTATTGTGTATAATGACTTTTTTTCCATTCTGTTTAACTAGCACATCTTCCCTACAACCAGAAACTGTTAGAAAACAGCAGGAAAGTGGGGTTGGGAGGGAAGCAGGAGAAAAAGAAAATATCTACATGCTTCTTTAAATGTTTTCCAGTTTTAAGGTTTCAAGGTGGTGGGAGAGAGGTTGCAACTTGTTTTTCTAAAAAAAGATGTAAATTCAAAAGTCAAAATCTTTACATTATTAAATGCCAAAATTCAGTGGCATTAAGTCAAAACATATGTTTTATTTCAGTTTTGCATTTTTAAAATGGACATAAGTTTGAATATTGTCACGTCATAACAAGAATTTCTGTTTAAAAAGGTGCTATAAATAACTAAATTTTCCTTTTTCTGGAGTTTTTTTGAAGGGGGTATCCCAAGGGTGATCTTAGCAGCAAAAAAGAAGGGGCATTCTGATCTCTTCTATTTCCCAGCTTGACTTTAATCTGCAATGAAAACAGCTCATCTCGCAATCTTTATTATGCTCTGCTCAGAAAAAAGATGACCCAAGAAGGTGTTAGAATATTCCCTGCTGGAAAATAGATGTTGATATTATGTACAATGGGCAATGCAGACAGTACCTTTTATCACTTGTAATTTATGGAGAAACTATGGGATACAGTAGGATAAAGTAGGATATAAAACTGAAGAGGGGGAGAGTACATTTTTCATTTTGCAAAGTAGAAATGTGTATTTCTTACAAATTTATAGGTCTCTGTTGACTTTATCTTTATTATTTTTCCTTATACAGTTGTCATAATGTTTAATAACCATTTTATGTTCAATACTTGACATTTTACATCTTAATTGCAATTTTTTGAAAGATGCTATTATACTCACTTGAAAGAATATTAGAGCAGACCATGATGCAAACATATGAAAAAGGTACATGCCTCTGTATTTTCATTTTTAATCAATTTAATACAGCATGCAATAATACAAAGAGTGGAAAAAGAATTCTAAAGGCAGATTTTCTAAACTGTGCGCTACATTGAAAACGATGCTTTGTGAATAACATAGTTGTCATATTTGAATGGAAATGCAAAACCTTTTTTAAATTTTGAAACTAAGCACCTGGCTTCTGTAATCCAGTTCCTCTGAAAGGATTCCTGCACCATCACAGTGATATTTATGCAAATATGCCCTCTGAGATGAGCCTGAAAGACTGGAGAGCAGTTAAAGGGATTTTTTTTTTTTTTATAAATAGATAAGAATAATCTGAGAGGAAGAAAAGTGCAATTTCAAACCACAGAGTTAATGGTGCGGATCCTCTGTAGAGAGAGGGAGCAGGGAGGTAGAGAAGGGAGTATGTGTCTCAGGATTCAAGCTAAGAAATACTAGAATTGCTTTGTGAAAGGCAGAAATAGCTCTTGTGTCTATTTTTGTCTTTTGCAAAGTAAGTCTAAAAGGAACAGGAGAGCCCAGGGTCAGATTTTTTAAAACACAAAGGATGTAGATAAGACAATTTGAGTGCAGAGAGGAGAAGTGTGTTATCTGTCATCCAACTTCCTTTGAGAATCATGAGGTGACCTACCGATTTTAACTTTAAAATCAACCCTCACCTCCATGTGCAGAATAATACAAGGGAGTAGCATTTCCTCATTAACATGTTCTTCCATAAGAGCCATTTGGCAGAGTGCAGTAAAGGCACCACAGTACAGCAGGTTATCACTTCACTATTAAATCTGTCCCCTCAGCTGTCCCTTTGTATACAGGGCAAGAAAATACCTCCCTTATGCTGGGTTCCTGCATAGCTGGGCTGAGCCTGTGATTTCATGGCAAGAAGAAAGCCTGCAGTTTTCTGAAAGAGTGATTTTTGCTCCCTGTGTCTGGACCTCAGTCCCACACTGTCTGCAGGGCTAGGGCAACCTCATATTCACCCATGAATTACCAAGGATCAAACTTCAGCTTCTGGTGGGATTCATTTACCCATGACAGCATTTCTTGAGGGTGATGAAGTGGCTCTGGAAGCAGCTGAGCTATAAAACCCAACTTCTCCAAGGAGCCAGTGCTCGCTCTTTGGTCCTGGATAAGAAGGGATGTGTCACCTGTGATGGGGAGGGAGACATGGGATGTGTGGCAGCTCCTTGTGCTCCAGGTCAGCTCCAATCCAAGCTGTCAGTGTGGAGACCTGCTACAGAACAATGTTACATTTGCAATTGAATGTTTAATGTCACTGTCACTGTGGTGAGTCTTGATTCAGCTTGCTGCCTGTGGGGCAAATAAATCCCATTTTATGTTGGCAGCATGCATTTATGTGGGCAAAGTGTCTTTCGGTCTGAGACAAAGCAAAGCGCTTCTGTGCTTGGAAAAAGGTCAAAGCACAACAACAACTCTGGCCTAAAAAGCTCTCTCCTGTTTCTATTGGGATATTTTCTGTTCTCATGCAATTTTCAGAGTAACCAAAACTGAATGATTCCAAGCAGCAGCTGAACGAAGTTAAGGAAGAGGTTAATATAAACTCCATGGAAAGATACACTCTTGAAAGAGTTTTCAGTGTAAGCAATGAGAAGGGGGAGACAGTGAGATGAAGGAGAGCACATTCCTCATTCAGCAGGGAGCTGGGGGGAGTGATGCAGCTTTCCGAAGCAAAACTGGAATGTCACTCATTTCCCTAAACCCATGTGTCACAGTCCCCTGTGCCATTCTTCACTGGCTCAGGAGTGAGCTTTCAATTCACATTTCAGTTTGCAATTTTTCAGCTTAGTTTTTATTGTTTGGGTCAAACTTCCTCGTCCTTAAGTGTGTGTTAAGATAGGTATTTCTGATTCATTAAACACAATGTGTTCATATGTGCACTGTGTGCTTCAGGACTGAATCCTTATTTAAGTGTTTACTAATATTTACAGAACACTATTTACACATCTCTCGACAATCAAAAATTGTTGTTACTCAGAATGTTCCTTTTTCCCTCAGAGTCATCACTCTGAGTTCTTTTGTTTTTTCCTCCCTGGCTTGTTTGCATTCCCTTTACTTTCCAAACCCATCCTATTTCCTCTCAGGTGATTTACAAAGAAAGTCAGTGACCTTCCACTGTTCAACTCTTGTGTAAACTGTCTCAACAGAATTGTGGGCTTTAAGGAAGGGGGTAGGCGGGGGAGTCTGGCTCCTTGGCTGAGAGTGCAGCTTCCCCAGAGCTTCGGTTTGGGCTGTACATTGTTTGCAGAGCTAAATGACATCCTTATACATCATTAGCTGCCCAAAAATTAAACTGGCTGTATCACTACATTCTTGTCAATCCTTTTGTTTTGACATTAGCCTCTATTTTACTGCAACTGGGTGATTGACATATTTCTTGTATCATTTCATCATTACTCAGAGCCAAACAAGTGCGGCCAATGACTAATGGCACATTCATTGTGGGTCATGGATACCTGGTGATCTGCATGGGTGCACTGATTTCCCAACATTCACATTTCCCACTACCTTCAGAAAACATTGTACAGAATGGGAGCTTTGTAATACAGATTAAACTGCACCCCCCTGCCCTTCTCTGAGGTTTTTAAACATGTTTGCTTGCAGTGTGTTTTCAGTAATCATGTCTGTTATTCCTGTGCTTGTCCGGAGCTGTGTCTTGGCATCTGCATGCAGACATTGTATATATATATATATATATATATATTAGATTTAAAGCTGCTCAGGACTGGACTAACTGTTGCTTCCTGGCATTATTTTAGCAATGAAATTTATTGACACAAATAGTCATTACTTAAAATAAGTGAGAAATGGCTCTAATAGAAGTCTACATTAAATTGGTGTTATGCAAAATCTCAGTAGAAGCCCAGCTCCCTGAGGTAAAGACATCTGATCAAGGAATGTGCTGGAATACTTGCACCCAGAGAGCACAATCTCAGCTTCTCATGTTTGCATGACATTGAATAATTGCAGAGAATTGATATTCTGTAGCACCACTCCCCATCCTAAAATTCCTTGTGCTTCTGCTACAACACTCTCCCTAGTGGGCTTTCCATCAGCCAGCCTCTGCTTCAAAACATCCCACAAAGAGAAGAGATGCTGCTGTCTCTGTTGCTGGGGTTGTCCAAAGAGGAACTGATGGATTGTAGCCCCAACAAAGAAGCTTCTCCCCATCCCTGCTGGGTGAGCAGACTCAGCCAGAGTCTGCTCCACATCTGGTTGTCTGCTCCAACTTTTGGCACTGAGTCTGCATGGATATTTGCAGTGTGTTGAGAGTGTCATGAACATGTCAATATGATGGTCAAGCATGTAAGTTTTCATTTAATGTAGCATTGCCAAAGTATGTTTTTATTTAAAGTAAGGCTATTTTGAACCTCCCTTTCATTCTTCCGTGATGCCTCACAGATTATTGAAATTCATTTTCAGAAGGCTGAAGTTGAGAGCTTAACCTTCATTTTTCCAGGCTGCTCAGGGAACTTGCCACTCTTCCCCATGCTGAATGCAACAATAGGCAGACAGAATGGCTTTCAATGTTAAACTTTGCACATGCAAGAAAAAATTCCAACAATGTTCACATTTTGCAATGTTTATATGTAACTGCAGGACAGGCTTTCTCCCTGTTGGAAGGGGCTGGATCTGAAGAGCAAAAGAACTGTCCCACAACAGGGGAGTGTGCTTCAAGTGAAGACAGTAAACAACAAGGAAAGAAAAATGCACAAATTAGGACACCCAGGAAAGTTAATTCTTACTTTTCTTTAAAGTGGATTCATTAAACTAAATTAAAATCTCACATAGATGCTTTCTTTTCCAAAGGGATTAAGTAGTGGCAGCCACAGAAGTGTTTTTAACAGTATTCACAGAGTAATTTAATTCAATTTAATTAATCAGTTTCAGAATTCACTCTTTAATTACATTCAAGCTCACTTTAAAAATATATGATCTGTTGACAAGCCCTAAATGAATAGCCCTCCTAACAAGTTTTCTTTTTGCTAACTTGGGAATGGAAAAATAATTCTAGAACACTGATGTTTCTTAAGGGGAAGGAGCATTACAAGGCACTAGAACAAGACAGTGCTTGGCTTTGCTTTAAATTACAAGCCTTTCTATGACTTTTCCTTTAATTTTTCAATTTCTGCCTCAGGTTTCTAAGGAAGAATTCAAGATGCAATTAAATGATAAGAATGTCTCGGTTTGGTGAGAAATCATTCAGTTTCGGTAGATTTGTAATAACTTGAAACTTATCAAAAACAAGACCAAGCACATTCCCTTAGAGAAATGTGTTTCAACTGGAGCCTGCTCTTCCAAGGTTCCATCCGAGATACCAATAATGGGCAGAAAGTATTATATTTCATACAAAGAAATGCCAGTACTTTTGGTTCAGTGAGATGAAAACTCAGTGAGATCCAAGGTCTGTTGGACAACTGGATGACTACAGCTTCTAGGAAAAAGAAAAATAAACTGATAAGACAGAATGAGTAATGACTAATTCATTTATGGTACAGTATGGTATTTATGCTTAGGGTTTGATCCCCCAACCTGTGATATTTGCAGGATGCATAAGCACATTTGTGCGTAGCAACCTTCCAAACTTGTTAAAAGGCAGATGTTGAATGGAAATCTCCACTTTCTTGAATTTCTTATCTGAGAAGCTTTGGGCAGCTAAAATATATTCCCCATCTGATTATTAGGCATTGTCTTGACCCAATGCAGCACTTTAGTACCAAGCTTAAGATCTCTGCTGCACGTTTAAGCCAAAGGGCACTCCAGCACCTTGGTTATGACATCCCATGTGAAAGCTGTTGGGTGAGGAACAGGAAAGAAAAGAGATTCAACTCCTCTAAGAGTTAAAAGCACGGCTGCAGCATTCCAGTAACATCCTGGAAACTTCAGCTCCCATAAGAGCACATTGACCACAAAAATCTGTCAAACTTAAACACAGCAAATTGATTACTGTTACTTTTTAAAAAGCCCTGTCTAGTGACAACACATTTATGAAGCAGATTTGTAGCTGCAGTTATGGCAAGTATCAAGTGGATTTCCTCTCTGCAAGGAGAGAAGGATAGCATCAGACACTGTCCTCCAAAGGTCTTGTTCAGACTTTTCTTTCAAGTCAGGAATAGGGAAGGTGGGCATCAGCAGCCATCACCTTCCAGAGTTATCCCAGCTTTGGTGCACAATCACCCCTAACACCAACCAGCCAGTTTTCCGGCTGGCTTACCAGCCTAGCAGAACTGTAACTGCGTCACATTCAACATCCAAGCATGAGTTAAGACACTGAACGAGGTGGAATGGTCCCTTCAGCTAGACTTTATGTGACACCTGATCCATACTAATAACAAAATATAAATGGGTAGATCAGAGCCCAATTCACTTTTAATCATCAGACCACCAAACCTCACCATCTCACACAATGCTCTAGCACTTGTAGCCTAATGAGAAATTCCTTCTTATCCTCCAGGACTATTAACTGGGTTGGCTGTCCTCAGCAGGAGGGGACTTGTGTGCAAGTGCAGAGATGTGCAGGAGAGCATTTGACCTGCCTCAGTAGATATTTACCTGCTAGGTAGGTATGAGATGGGAAACTACATCTTTCTGGGTGGTATTGATTTCAGCATCTCACCTTACTGATTCTTCCATGGCACCTTGACAAAAATCAGATTTATCCAGATTCTGTCTGGCATTAAGTACTACAAAAACACATACATATGCCAAGACCAGCCTGAGAAAAACTGTGTGTGATCTGAAGAATACATGCATTCTCCCGACTTTTGGGATAGCTTATCTCAGTGCTTATCTCTTATTCTGAATGATTACAGCATCAGAAGGCCATGATGTTAACAGAGCACAGAATATGGCATTTAGAGAGCAGAATTATGCAGTAGTTGAAACAAGGTCTGTAAGCAGAAGAAATAAATTTTATTAGTCTTGCTGCTGCTACAGGAAAAAACAAACTCTGGTCTTGTGTGCACTGAACATCTAAATATATTTTGTTTACCTTTCCTTCTCTACAAACCATGCCCTTCTTACAGCTTTCATAATAGAGGTAGGTTAAACAAATGGGCAAAAAATGAGAGGAAGAAGCTGGTTCCATCAAAAAATATATATATATTATATATATATATATATATATATATATATATATATATATACACACCATTTTTCAAGTGTTAAGATGTTAAGTATGAACCTGCATTTGAGCATGGTCTATTTACTCCACCTTAGGTCTTAACATCAGAAATATGGCCCAGTCCATATTTTTGACTTATCACTTTGATTTTTGTGAAAATCAAGTAGCTCAAAAGCTGCTCGCCAGCCCTTCTATTTGTGCCAGGCATGCAAAAAGCACATCCTTTTCTGCTAGTTCTATTTTTACCCAACACATCATATGCTACTGTTTAAATCCTGGTAACAATCTATTTTCCAAAGCATTATAAATACAGAAAATCAGAATTGCAATCCAAATGTGAAATATTTAGATTCTTGATTTGGAGCAATCTGTAAGCAAGAATGATTTCTTAAGTTCTGTTTCTGAAATACATGGAAGTGGAGAAGTAAAAGGAAAGAAACAATTTCAAGACACCAAAACTCACTGGTGAAGGAATCGCACATTATTTCTTTCAACTTTGGCCAAAACCTTTGCTTCTGCTAATACTAAGGAAACTTGAAGGATGCAGCAAAATAATAGAAGGAAATTCTTGCCTTACAATTGTTTTTTTTTTTGTTCAACCATAATCTGTGGTAGGTGAGGAAGGCACCAACCTTACTCTAGAAAGGGCAGTTGAAGGCACTAAATACAAATACAATGATCACTGAACTGTAATTTACAGCTTGATCTGAAACTTTCCACAGGCAAAACCACAGCGGGTGAATCAGAATTTCCGCCAGGGTACCAGCACTGCCACCCCTGTTCAGGCAGGGAAACCTCTACACCTGGCAGGGGGCCAGAGCCTGTCCCCTTGCTGGCACTGGGGACACTGACATAGAAAAGGTGGCCACAAGCATGGCTGGTGACCCAGATCCTGGTCCCTCTGCTCACACGTGGTCAGGTTTCGGGACACCACTGAATGAAAGATGGGGCCATCAGAAATGCCTCAAGACTTTCTGGAGAGAAGATTGAGGGCTGACTCAGGGGGAAACATGCACCTACCTATTCTTGCAGCACCTGGGATTTTCCCTGAAAACTCCTATTCAAAAATTCACGTGGAGCTCCACCAATTTACGGGTAAGGCATCAAGAAAGACAAGCGTCATCACACAGAATGAGAAACAAGATCTGCTTACTGGACTTTCTGTCTTCGATTTGCGCTTCAGTTTTTACTCAGTCAAGCTACTGTAGATGTCAAAGAAAGTTTTGCCTGTGAATCATCTGTTGCTGTTGCTGCTTTGAAGTATTTTGCAAACCAAACTGGAATTTTTCACTGAAATAATCTTAGTCTGAGGTTTATGGGGTCATCCTACTAATGGCCATTGCCACAAATAGAGCTTTTGTGATATGTATCCATTGGCCTCAGTAGATTTCTTCCCCAGATTTGTAAATATCTAGAGTCAGCTTCCTTCCATATGTACTATAGAAGTTTTACATCACTAAATAGCCATTAGTGATGAATACTGAAAGTGTTCTAAAAACTTTTTTATTAATGATGCTGTTCTTTTGCATCTTCATCTGCAGAAGCAAATTACTAGATCTCTTTTGTGCCTGATTCTGCTCTTGTTTACATTAGTGTTAATTTTTAACAGCTCTATTTACTTTGTTTATCTGTATTAGTATTTTATTGCTCACAGCAGAAATTGGAAGCCTTTTTTTCTGACAGCTGGTGAGCCAAATTGTACTTTGTTACATGACTATGTACCAAAAACAACCCACTGCATTAATTCATTGCATTTAGCAGATTCTCTTCCAGAATTCTCTTTTAACATTTTCACCAGTGATTCCAAAAGCTTAATTTCCCTTCGCATGAGACAAAAAATCTCTTTTTGATCAACTTGAAAGAGCCTTTCCTTGAGAATATAAGGTGTCAGAGCCCTTGTACACATTTGCAAGCTAATAAAACTGCATTATGGCACTATGCTTAATGTTTCTGAAGCTGAGTGAAACAGCTGAGTGTGGCCCCAAATATTTTCCAGATGCTTTTGAGGCTGTTTCATTACAAATTCAAATTTTGTATTGTGGAAGATTGACACAAATAGATATCTGGGTAAAAGGTTTTGCATGTGTTGCCTGGCCTGGGTTTTTGACAAGGTACCAACTATTTTTTCCACAAACAGACAGAAACACTCAGGGTAGAACTTTGTGCAAGCCCCTGCTGTGAAGAATGTGAGTGCTCTGGATTTAGATTTAATCACATTCTGGTGCATGCTCACTCATGTAGCAATTTGTCTTTTTGCATTAGGAATAAAATATACAGCTTGTCAGTTTAAAACATGCATTTTCCCTTCTGCTTCTGTTACTCTTTCACTGGCAGCCCAAGAAGTCCATATCCTGAAATGAATTCTAAGAGTTAGGGTATGTTTTCTTTTGGCAGATCAGATTTCAAAGCTTTTCTCCTAAACATGTGAGATCTGATGTTAGCTAAGCCCTGCTCTCTTAAAAATGGGGCTACAAAAGGGGGCATAAGAGAAGTAGTGCTCCAGAAGAAAGGGGTCAAGTACCCAGAGAGGGCTTGGTATCTATTGAAAAGAGTTTTCATGCTATCACATGTTCAGAGCCTATTTTTAGTTGCAAAAGTCATTGGCAATGAGATGTTGTTTTTTTTGTCAGAGCAAAATGTCTTTCACCTTCCTTTGAGGTATTTCTGACTGTCTTCTGAAGGGTCTGGCACTGCCAAGGTCCCTGGTATTCACAGCAAGTTTCATGGCTACCCCTCTTCTGGAAGGGATGAGAGGACCAAACGACAGGATAGCATAGGGAAAATGTTCCAGCTTGTCTTTCCCCAGTTTCTGAGGGGATGTGTTCCATCCTCAGCCTATTCACTGACCCTTCGTTGGGCATGAAGGCTGAAAGTTTGTGAAGTCAAATTTGGAGAAACATCACAGACACAGAAGAGATGAGGTGGAGGAGAAGACCACCTTTTACGTAATTCATTGACTCAGTCTCCTGATAACATCCAGAATCTCCATTACACAGCACAATCTCTCTCCCTGTAATTCTTCACTCCTTTTGTGCTGTGTCCCCTCATTGCTACATGCTCCTGCTCCAGCAATTTGGAGTTGCCTTCCCCCACAGCCTATGGAACAGCTCCAGCCTGCTGAACAACTTAGAAAAATTAACACCACTTCTAGTTGCATTGAAAACTGCTAAATTAACTCTTCAAACATCTGCCAGAGCATGGGGTTACTTCCCATTTTTGTCAGCATTCAGCCTTCTGGTCATATTCTCAGCTGCTCAATCTCCATCCTCCTCCCCTCAAGCCTGCTTTTCATTTCCTGCCTCTCAAATCTGGTCTCTCCAGCTCCCTTTCTGAGAAGGAAAAAGAGAAAATAAAACTAGCAGAATATCCTTTCACAATTTACAAAGGAAAAACTTATCTATCAAGTGTCAGGCACCAAAACTACCCACATCTAAGACATGTTTTACCTGCAAACTGAGCAGTAATGTATAATATCTCAGAAAAATTCAGAAAGAAGGAAGATGTTTTTGCAACATCTGCAAGCTGTATACTCATTCTTTCTTTTTTTATAACTGAATGGAAATTAGTATATAAAATTATTTTAATACATTTTTATTAAAATTATTTATAAAGTTACTTATAAAAGAATGTGATTCTTCTTTGATCTACAACCTTATCCATACTTGAGCAGACAAAAAAAGGAGAAAATTTCCTAACAGCTAGAGGGAAATGGAAAAAAGGGTTGCCTATTAAACAGTACCAGCATTGATGAAAACAGATTGTAGTGATATGATGTTCACCTGGATGCACCACTTGACCAAACATATTTGATTGGGGCTGAAATGCAGCCTGCTGGGCATGCGGAAGCTTTTACAAAGCAAATGGCAATGGAAAGGGTAGCAAGGCATTAGTCAGTGTCGAGTTTCCCTCACAAACCCACAAGCCCATGTAAACTACCTTGCAAGAGCGAGGTCCCCTGTGGCAACAAGGTGCTCTTAGTAACAGACACCCAAATAGTGCCACAATACTCATTGCAAGAATGTCTCCCAATAGCAGATGGGTATCACTGTGACTAGGAGGAAGGCACAGCTTCTAGGGGAAGACAAATCATTTTACTAGACTACTTGGTGTACTGGGAAGAAGTGAACAAACTTTGAGGAATGCAAACTCTTTTTCAAGGCATGGTCTGAAACCACGTTCAGCCTTTCTTACCCCACCTGTGTCCCCAGCCTTGGGCTGCTGGAACTGTGGCCTTGCTGTAGCAGTGAGCAGCCTGGAGGCTGCAGCAGGAGGGCAGAACCCGTGCAGACAGGAGATGGGCAATGCTGGAATGACAAGGGGGTTCCCTGACACAGGAACCCACTGGAAAGCCTCATCCTGTGTCTCTCCCCTGCTGTTATCTTCAGGACTTTCTCTAGGGCTCCTGGGAGACAGCTGTGCACAGTGGTCCAGCACACTGGGGAGTTTCTGTGTGCCTCCCACTCGCAGCCCTTCAAAGCAAAGGCAGAGAGAGCACCAGCCTCCTCCTGGTTCCCATGGAAACCCACCCCGACACCGTCCTAGCCCTAAGGGGCTGTCCCTCCTCAGCACGCCATAACTTTCACCAGGTTCAACTCCTTCAGGGCCCTGCAGGCAGCACTTCAAGTCCCTGTCACACATCTGAATTGGGGAATTTTTCTGTACAGCTGCAGGGGAATCCCGCATCGTAGGAAAGCCAGCTGGGCTGTGCTGGCGTGAGCCGTGCCAGAACCGTAGTGAGGAAAAGTGCTTCCTTAAGGGTAAAACCCTCTTCCCTCACAGAGTGGAAGGGCTCCTGTCACTGCAGCAATGCACACGCCTTGTTTTTCAGGAGAGGAGAGGAGTGGAGGACGTGTTTGAGGATGGCTGTGGGTGACAGACAGCCCAGGGCAGGTGCCACAGTGCCAGGAGGACTCAGCCTCACTCCCAGGCTGGCTCCCAGGGAGGGGCTCAGCTCCCAGGGAATAAAGCGCTTGCTTTCCCATCATGCTGGGCAAGAGGCCACTCTGGCGAGCTTTCACACCACTGTCTGTGCGAGATTTTCTCACTGGGGAGCTGGCAGCTGCTTCCAGCAGCCCATGTACTGCTCTGTACTCACCTTCTCTTAAATACCTCCTTGGCTGAAATGCCAGGCTCGTGTTGCAACTATCTCCCAAAGTCTCTCAGGTGCTCTTTTCCTACGTGCTGAATCTGTGAAGCTTGTCCCAGCTTGCACACATCACTGTACTTCCCCTCCTGAGGTCTGACCTTACAGATAAGTTACATAATGGATAATGTTATCAGAAGCCCGTGCAGCTTGTAATTTTCCCAAGATCCCAGTTCTTGGCACATAGCAAAGTTCTGGCTTTCTGTTTTATTAAGTATAGTTCTAGCACTTATGGAAGTAGGATTATTAAAAAAGAAGTGTTGTCAGCCCAGAAAATAAAGGACAACCAATTTTTATTATTATAAAAAATACATGGTATCAGATGATCTCAAGATTTCTAAAGGCTTGGGGTTGGCAATAAATTAAAAAACCAACCTGCCTCTCATTCCTTGAGTCTGGAGAGGGATGTATCTGCACTGCCAAAGCACAGTAATAGAGATTTCATTCTCATCCTGTTATCATCCATCATCACTCTGCCAGGCACAGACACACACAATTTCAAGCAGTCTGGGCCACATCCTTATTTAGAAAATAGTCTCAGCTTCCTTGTACTTTTGCTTGGTGCCTGCTCATGCCATGCAGCACATTAACATAACAGCTGACAGAATTAATCAGCGGTAATAAAAGCACTTGCATGACTTGACCTGTATAATCTATTTGAGGACATTTCTCTTTTGCCTGTTCTTTCACTCACCCTCTATGTTTATGTCTAGTTCACTTATTTCTGCCCATCATCTGCAGATCAATTTGAACGTGCTGCAGCACTTGGGTGATTACTGAGATGCACAGCAGAAGTTACTTTTGGCAGTGGATACACAAAGCAGGTCAAAGACAGCTGCAAATCTGGTTTTAGGCAGCCTTTTTTTGTTTTTCTTTATATTAATGAAGACCTGTATTGGAAAAATGTCACCAAAATATGTCTTCCCCTCCCCCCAAAAATCCAATTAAGTTTAAGAAAAATATTAAAAGGCAAAGCAAAAAAAAACCGACCAAACAAACAAAAGCCATCTGCACCCAAACTTCAACACAAAACAAATAAAAATATCTAAAGAAGGGAAGGAAAAACTACTTGGAAATGAGCACAAGATTTATTATGCATAATGAGAGGTATCACTCTTGTATTCTGGTGAGTTATTGTTGTTAATGAAGTATATTTAATACAATCAAAGGACAGAAAAGGGAAAGGTTCAGACTAGAGCAATGAATATTTTTTCAGATCTGTGGGCCTTCCTTATAAGAAGAAATGAAAATGCCTGATTTTATTACATTTGCAATGAAGTAAATGATGAGAACACGAGTAATTCTGTAAAGGACCATTCAAGGAAGAAGTAAGGCAACAATTACTGGTTCAGCTATAATGCAGGTAGAAAGATGGCTTTCTGCCTGGACTGGTGTAGAGACGGGGCAAGTCAAGCAGCAGGAAATTCCTTCTCATGAAGCTACACATATGCATGTTTCACATGGGAATACTGGTTCATGTTACTTCCTGAGGGCTTACCCAGGAGACTTTTATTGGTGGGATTACCTGAGGGTAGGTACTGCATGGCATCTCAGCTGACAAGATGTGAAAGCAGACCTCCAGCACTGGTCTGGCTCTTCCTGCTCCCCTGGATGCAGGTGACATCCAGGATGTGCCAGGAGAATGTGATATTGTGACTGACATGGAAAAGTATTCCTTTCTGCCCCTACCTTCTCATGCACATGGTATGACTATCTAACCTTTCTCAAGAGAATTAAGTAGAGGCAGATACAATTCCCTGTGCTAATTTTAAATTTGGAAGCATGAAAACACACATGAAAGCAAGGCAGGGCCCAAGAGACCTAGGCTGCTGCCAAGGTAACACTGCATATATGAGGGGGTTCCTTGATTAGGCAATTACATAACTGCTTCCCTGAAACAGTCTAATGATTATAAGATACATTCTCCACATGAGTCAGAAATGCATTTCCATTCCTTCTCTCCCCGTTGTTGTGTTGATAGACCACAATTGCAAAATTTTTGCCTATAAAAGTATTGGAGGTAAAGACGGATAAATGAAACTCTACCTTATTGAATACACTTCCTGTTTGTCTGTATATTATCTATTTCTAGATGCCAGTTTTTCCAACTGTGTATTATTGATAAATTTTCTAAGTACATCTCTTATTTCATACTTGGTGCCATGCCAGTGGGAGCTGCCCAGACAGAACTGTGTGGGGCAGTGCAGAGTTGCTGTTTGCTGGCTCTAGGAGACAATTAAGCTTCTAAAGAAGATGACTATTATTAGGTCAGGTTCTGGAACAAGCTCAGTGCTTTGAAAAGTGCACATCTTAACAGTAGTAAATCTCCACTGCTAGTGTGTTGTAAAGAGCAAATCTGAAAACTGAATTTCCTGTTTTTTTTTATTTTCTGAGTGCAAATAAAAGGAAAAGAATTTTGGTACAGATGAACAAATTCGGAATAGATGGGAAGTGGATGGGTTTACTTTTGATTTTTCCTGTGTACCATCTCATGGCAGTCCTTGATGTCAACTCTTCTGTGAGACTAAATCTACTGATCACAATTAGATTTGTTAGAAATACCAGCTTTTTGGATAGGCACTCTGGTGTCTCATTTACTGGTTGAACCAAACCATTCACCAGTTGAAGAGTTTCTGCAGGTATTTTAATTCACTTAAAATTTCCCAAGTGGCTTCTACAGGCAGTCACACAGTGGCCAGTAACAGTGCTTTTGGCCTGTCATATTTTCTTTCCTGCAGCCATTTCTGTTGGTTCTGCTCAGTTTTCTGAGCCTGGATCCACTGAAAGCTCCAGCTGTCTGAGACTAACAGAGAAACTGAAGGGGTCTTGAATAATCACATTCAGAGAGCATCACTTGCTTCAGTTCAATGTGAAAAGCTCTGGGAGTCTCAACTATTTACATCTAGTACATAGAAGAGGATAAGCTAGTTTTTCATAGGGTGGAAGGTAGAAAACAGACAGCAAGCCATGATCATGAAAAGGAAAGGAGTTTGGTAAAATTCTGCATAGCTGGAAGCCTCTAGTAGCATTAGTAGCACAGAGTATGTAGAAAGAAGCCTTGACATTTTAAAAATAACAAGTGCAAGAAAAAATGAAGTTTATTATAAATCTGTGCATAAGAAATTCATCTTACATTATAAAACCTTGAAAAGAAGAGCAGAAAATTAGGGTCAGCAGAGATAAGAACATTGAGATCTTTGGTAGACTAAGAGTAAAAGGACAAAGTTGCATATGTTGGAACAAATGGTCATATCAGTGCATATGTTGAAACAAGTGGGTCAGCTTTGAGAAAATGGCCAAGTTTTTGACAGTAATGAACGAGGGACCATGTCTCATATTAGTGGGAAAATTTGGACCATTTCTGTTCAAGATTTTTACAAGAACTGGCTGAGAACTTTTCTGAACTCCCTCCTTGAGTCACTTTTAGTTCTGGGTTTTTGTTTTTCTTCAGCAGCTGTTGGAATGTAGGGGAAAACCTGGGAGGAAAGATGAAAATCTTTTAGGATTGTGCCAATATTTAAAACAGGTAGGTAAGGTGAAAGTTATTACATGTGCTTGTCTCTGAATCTTAAAGAACATATCTATATATCTCTCACCAGGTTTATGAGAGTGTATCTGTATTGCACAGCACAGCTCTTGGCTGAGATAATATCTTAGTTTCAGGAACAATATAGCTGTATCAGTGCAGCCTCTGCCCTATTTTAATTAGCCTGGGCATAGCACTGCGCTGATGCAGCTGAACTGTTCCCAGTTCTGGAGATGGTTCAGTTGGAGTTATGTCAGGTATTGTAGCATATTTTGGTATTGCAGCACAAAGACAGAAAGGATAGAATCCATATATCTGGCCATGCAGTTCTCAGGGAAGGAGTCATACTTGCACCAGTGAAGAAAACTTCCAGTTAGAACGACAGGCAACAACACAAGTCTCATTATCCTTCCAGCAGGGTAATTTGTAATTGTCTTCAGCAGTTGTGCACTTGCAGTGTTACAAACAATGATGTATGAGCATTCAGATGAAATATGGTTCAGATGTTGCCACTCTATCATGTACTACTTTGCACAAGATTTCTTAGTGCAGATGATGTCAGCAAGGCAGTGCCACCCTTAATGATTTATGCGCACAGAACAAAAAGGGAAAAAAAAAAAAGTTGAGACAAAACTCTTGATTAGAAATACAAAGAAAAATAAGGGAGACAAGAAATCTTGTATATGGTCTGTTGAAGAACAGAGGATATGATCTTTCATCTGTGTATCATTTTCTTTTCTGCAGCTGAGTCTCTGCTGGATCTCTTGGAGTCTTATGATATTTCTTCCACAGTAACTGCCATGGAAGCTATTATCCTAATTGCACAGATAATTTGTGCAACCCACAGGCTAGTACTTGGACTTGGCTTTTCCCCACTGCCAACTTTTCTTTTTTCCCCCAACAGATTTTCTTCCTTGTTTAGTGCCACACTTCTCATCTTTCTCTTTTCTTCCCTGCTGAGAAAATCTATTTCTTTTCTGCTTTCTCTAAAGCTCTTCTTGCCTGAGAAAAAGATCCGTGTTTCTGCAGAACCATCCACAGGCTGCTCATATTGAGGAAAACAGCATCTGCAGGTTCTGCTGGCTGCCTGGAGCAGTGCCCTCCCAATTTACCCCAGCAAAGCCCTGCTAGCTGAGAAGCATAGCTGGTTTTTCCCACAGGAGTGGATATATGGCTTCTACTCCTCGAAGCCAGCATTTCCTGCTCCAGTGTATCTCTGTGATGCCCAGTAGATCAGCTCAGTGTGTCGTGGCTCAGGCTTTGGCATCACTGGGGCAGCTCCGTCTGTGTTGTGCTCAGGTGTCAGCTGGCACAGGGGAACCCCCTGGCTCTGCATGTGCGTGGTCCCTTCATTTCAAAGGACATCAGTGCCGTGACTTGAATTTATTTAATTGTGTTTGTCACTAAAATGACAAGCAGATAAAATTCACGGGAGCACAGACTGGAGGTAAGCCCTGGGCACAACAGATCCTCCCTCCAAAACAGAACAGAAATTACAAACTCCCGACATCAAAACATTCAAGAACTTTCACCCCTAGTTACAAAACATACCTTAAACATCCCTGAATGTGCACATAAAATCTTAAGAAAAAAGCAGTGGGAAAAAAGAATCAGAAATAAAAAATGTTGTCTATATCTATGGTTCCTGCAACAAAAGGGGAAGAGGGAGGTAAAGTAGTAAAGGAAGCCCAAGCCTATTTCATGGTGGCAGCAGGCTTTCTTTCCCAAGCTAACAGCCAATCTGCTTTACCACAAGATTAAGGAAGAAAGAAATACAATCTGCATGATTAGTTCCAGAATTTGCAGAGAGATGCTTAGCTTTGCTCTCATAGAAATGCTTTTGTGTCTTTATCTTTTTAAAATCTTTGGCAACCTCCCATCCATACATACATGTCATATTAGAAACTTATATTGTCCTTTACCTTCCCTCATCATGTCAGAAGTATCAACTTCTGGAATGAAATTGATGTCTTTTTTTTTCCCTTCTTATTGTATTAAACCAATCCTTCTCAGCTATATTTGTAATATTTTGGTTGTAATATTTTTAACTCTTACCATTTGAAAGTTTTTTGTTTGTTTGGGGTTTTTTTATATTCTGCTTTCTAAAGTCCTATAGGTTTCATTTGAAAATTAATATGCCCTCAGGATTACAGACAAAAGTGGAAGCAAAATTGAAAACTTCCAATAATCCAAAGCAAATGGAAAGAATTGCACAGCTGGTATTTTTCTATCTTGTGATTTTTAGACCTGCCTAATGATTTTTGGACTTTTGAATGTATAGGGCTGGTGCCTGAGCTTTAGTCCCTGTTTAGCAGAGGGGACATGCTCTTCACTTGCTGAAATTCTGGCACTTCCTAGGGAAGAAACATTTTCTCCAGAGGTAGCTCTGCCTGTATTTCAGGATCCTGCCCATATAAAGAAAGGCACTAATGCTGGGCAACTGAAGATCCAGCTGAAGGAAGAGAGGTTTTCCCCCAATAACTGTAGTTGGATTCTTGTTTATCAATTTTCTGCCTGTGGTTTTTTTTGCTCCCTCAGTCTTTACCTCCCTGCCTTTGCGCTGCAAAAGGCTTACACAGAGCAGACATGAGTTTTCATTTATTACACAGGGATAGTCCATTTCTGCAATTGAGATTTTAACCTCACTGGATCAAAAAGGAATCTATTCCTGATTTAAATCTTTATAAAGTAGGAATGAATTGGGTTTATGACAGCCTATGTTTCTCTTGAGTTTTTTTGGGTTTTTTTAATGTGTAAGGTCTTGTTACAGCTCTGTAGGCAGAGCTTGGGGTCTGTCAGCACAAACTGCTGGTTTATCTGTCTTGTGGACACCCCTGCACTGCCAAGTTTCAGCTCTAAGCCAGTTCCCAAAACACACACTGTACTATGAAGCCCAGTACATATGCACAGTTGAAGTAAAATAAGTCTTTTCGTGCATTCTCTGCACGTATTGTGTATCTCTGTTTCATACAGCTCTGGTAAAAGTTATTCCAAAAATGAAGGTGCTAAAAATATCAAGACTTCAGGACTGAAATAGCAACTACATACTACAGCTTTTTTTCCCACGAGGTATATGTCTTTCTTATCAAGAAACATTAATAAGACTCTATACACACCCACATTACAAACAGAACAGTATCACATCTCTTTTTTATATATATTTTTATATTGTTACATATTTTTATATATTTTTAAAATATTTTTTAACAGCATGTACACAAACATTTGGCTAATAATCATTGGAAGACATGGCACAACACTACCCCAGTTCTCTCACTTAGAACCAAAACAAGTATTTTTTTCTTCTCTTCTTTAGAGAATTAAATACACAATATGCCCCTTTTTGAAAGTGCACACCACATTTCCAACATTTAGTCATAATGAAAACCAGAAGGCCATAGTCTGGCTGCTCTGGAGCTTGTGTGCACTGCAGAGAGGAGGAATAAGGTCCATTTCCCCTGTTTGTGTGTCTCTTGTGAGTGAAATGATGTCTCTGCAAAATGGTGAGATTGAGAGGCTGCAGGGTCTGTGTCCTGAGATTCAGCCCTGCAAGCCTGGGACTGTGCAGTCTCTTGTCATGCTTCAGTTCTGATGGCCATCAGGGCTGGGGGAAAGGAAAAACAGAGAAAAAAACACCCACTTTTGTATGAGCAAAATCAGATCCTAAAAGCTCTGGGTTGGAGTAGTAGGAAGTGTGTCTCTCACATGTATGTGTGTGTCAGGATCTTCAGGAGCACATTTTGGCACCAGAGCCAAGTGCTCCAGAGGCAATGAGCATGATGGAGACAGTGCTGGCAGAGGTCTGGGAGAGCCTCACCACAGCTGAGCAGAGAGTGGACTGCCAGGGAATTTTAGGAGAGCCCTGGCACTATAGGAGCTCAGGTAGAGGGGAGTCATGGCACTGTGGGCTCCACACCAACCTCCCAACTCCCCAGGTGCCTGGGGACCCCTGATGCCAGCATCATTTCCATAGGCAGCTATAGGAATGTAGATCTCCTGCCTGCAGCACAACTCACCCATGAAACAGCAGGGAAGTGGCCGTTATGGTCCACAGAAAATTGGACAGGAATACAGCACACTCTTAGCTAATACATCTAAAAGTCTGCTGAAGGCATTGGAGGCAGCCAAATACTTTTCTCCCTCTGTAAATACATATGATTTTCCTCTGTCTGTGCATGACACCGCTGGGTAAGAACAGCCACACAGGGTACCAAGATGTACTTTCCAAAAAAAAGTAAATCAAATTTGCTTTGTTTATATTCACGTGCTTTTTGGATCTTCTTTCTGAAAAAAAATACATCTAAAAAGTTTCTTTTCAAAACTGTTTGTCTTGAAATAAAAATGTTGTAGAAATTCATAAAGGGACGATGTGAGGGTTTGTAACTGAAGAGTTGCAGACAATAAGGGGTAGGCTGAGACAAAAGTGTCCCAGGCATGGATTGCTGGGCCAGGAGCCAGGTGCCAGGCTGGCATTACTGAAAAGATACAGGAGCTGGTGTTTGGGTGTCTCTCTTTCACTTGGGGTCTGCCTGTGCAGAAATCCACCTCCTGCACCTGCAGTGAACTGACAGCATGATTGCATGGAAAAGGAAGAGTGGCTGAGCCAGGAATAAACTGCTGCCTCTCAGGGAGAGCAGCAGCCCTTTTAGGCTGCAAGCAACACCATTAAAGAACACGACTGACAAGGGAAGAATCTCATGGTGAGGGAGGGATTTGTTGCCTTCTTTCTGTAACAAATAGAAAACTATAAGAGGGAGAGAGAACTAAATTATGTCTGCAGTCTGCTGGAGACATGAAAAGTCAAAGGTAATGTGCAGTTGATAAGCAGAACACAGGAAAAAGAAAACACTCTGTTATGCTAAACACATTACACAGCTCTGCAAGGGCTTATGGAAGAGAACACTGAAAATTCCAAAGGATGCCAGCATGAAGTGAGCAGGACTGAAGTTTATTTTTTAAGAAGTTCCTCAAATTCAAACATTAGACTTTACAAAATAATGAAGGGACAATTAAAAGACCACTAAAAGAAGGATATAATCCCAAGAATTTTATCCATTTAATAAGATAATACAAATTAATGGTGTGACTGGTTCATCCAGATCACATTGTTTAAATAATAATTGTGGTTACTCTGCTAGCATAGAAATAGTTCTCACAAAATATTTTCTTCATAGATAAACAGAACAATCCATACATTCACAGTGAAATGAGAATTATATTGGAAGTACAAATAAACACATAATTTTGGTTTGGCACTATGTGCTGCTGAAATACACTCAGGTTTGTGTACACCAGAGGCGGATCCAGATTCTGGTAATTATCAATGCTACTTGAAGCTAACTGGTAAGGCAGATCTGATGGTGTTGTTCCCATCTATTTGCCATTTGGAGTAAGCACAAGGGATCTATTGTTCAGCCACACTTCCTGCAGTGGTTTAGGAATAAAGCTCAGGTTTCTGTCAGGGTAAATGTTGCAGGGAATCCATTGACATGATTAAGGCATTACAAGAGCAAAAGAGGAAAAGAGATTTTTATCTACCCATTATCTCCCCAGATTTTTCTGCCAGGTAACATTTTTTTCTGCCAGGTAACGTTTTGTGTATTCCAGGTAACATTATCTGTTTTCCTCTTTGTAACTCTATAGCATCGTTTTAATTGCAGATAGACCTGCCTTAATGCGAGAATAAGGATAACATCTATACTTAGGAGGATTTGGAAGTCATTATATTTAAAAAGAAAACTTTGGGAATGGGAGCTTTAGGAAAATGTAGATAGTTAAGATATGGCCAAGCAAATAGTTGTTATAACACCTGGACAGAAGATTGTGAAAAATGTTTATGGAGATGTCATACTTGTAGCCTGGCTACAAAGGGAAGATATGGACAGTAATGGAGAATGTGAATTTATAGAGCACCAATTATCCAGCACTAGCTCTGTGCCCAGACACCCCTAATGCATAATGGATATGGCATACCTTATTCCACTTTTTAAAGTGGAAGCTTCCCTATGAAAACATAAATCCAAGACTTTGCCCTCCATGACAGAGTGATGTGGAGGTGGGGGGTGAGAGAGAGGCAGTTTGCAGAGAAATGCCCATTTCTAAACTGTTATCACACCCTTGTCCTAGATGAAAGCAAAGGGTCACCACAGGTCCTGAGGAGGGTTCAGTATGATGCAGTGAAGAGAAAGGACTGGATAATTTGAACTGGTGGGAACACAGACCTCTAGGATATGAAAGGTGGCAATTTTTCCAGAGAGATGTAAAACTTCAAAACTCATTCATTCAATGCAAAATGCACCTAGCAATAGTTTTTAGTGATCATATGTGTCTTCTTCATGCAAATCCTGTTCTAATTCAACCCTATTCCAATAAATTGTCCCACTAAAACCAAACTCTATGTGGTTTAAAAATACATCCTACAGTATTCCTGGTGAGGAATAAATTACTCTTTTGAAAGAAGTCCTGACTTGACAGCCAACACAGAAAGAAGAGCATTCTTCCTCCCAAAATAAAAACACCCAAAGGACTGCAGGGGTTGCTGTGAATATTAATATAAAGAAACAGGTACTGGAAACTTATACCTGGTGTTTAGGAGGGAGGGAGAGAGGGAAGGAGGGAAGGAGGGAAGGAAGACTTTAAAGTTCCATGATATAATTTTAATAATTTACTACTTTTCCTACCAACTGCAGGTAGAACTGTAATGATAAATAGAAGCTTGGAAGTCTGAAGAGAGTGAATAAATGTGCTCTACAAAGACATTTATTCAAACAATGAAAGGGCATAGGCTGAGTCACAGTGGTTTTTCAGTAGAGGTAAACACTTAGAGAAATAAATTAAACTAACACAAATTAGAAGGTAGATGTAAAAATCTACTCTGATATTTTTTTCTCATGTTCACAGCACTCAGTGCCTGAAATGTGAAACGCAACTATATTTACTAAGACTCAGATTCAGATCATCTTGACAATTTGTGGCCATCCCAGCATTGTCTTGGCAGACTGACAAAAAGAAAAAAGAATCTCTTCTAGAGAATAATAGGGAAATATTAGTCATTTCATACAAAAGGATGCAATTATATATATTTAATTAAATTCCATTTCTTTGCAATCATCAGCATTAACACATGAAATTGAAGTTTTGTTATTAACTTCAATAAAATAAGGATTTCAGCCTTAATTATATTTTTCAAGGGCAATTTTAGGACCTAATGCAGAACCTTCTGAAGGTAACAACAAAAGACTGCTGTCAGCTGATGTCAGTGGATTTAGTGGGAGTAGGTGGTAATTTAACAGTGCAAAAAGGTGCTACAGAAAATACACAAGGATATTTTCCAAATATAGTTGCGTTTCACATCTTCTAGAATATCTGTTTCAAATTCTGTATAGTATATCGGCTATTGAGACATACATCAGTAAGTGTGAGTGAAAGGAGTGCTTTAAAGTTTGAGCTTCTGCTTGTGGAGCATGTGAAGTTTTACCTCCCATTTTTATTGGAAGCAGTCCTAGTCCTTTATAAAGCAGCAAAGTAGAGAAAATAATGAAGTATTTGGTAAAACTGTAATGCTATGGCAAGTTTTGTCATGCAAATTATTCATGTGTGCTAGACACAGTCCTTGCTTCTTTTTTATTTAGTTTATTGCAGAATATGCTTATCTCAAACAATTACTGATTAACAATATTAAGCCACATTCCATTAAATGCTCACCTGATAGTTTTAATTGGTTCAAGAGAGGCTGGAAAAACACATTCATGGGTGGAGGGTGTGGTACCAGATTTGGTGTCTTTGCTTTTCATCCTGTTACTATGCAAATTTGTGCTTTTCAAAGAAGTGATGAAGATCCACATGTATTAATTCCAAATAAGATCCAGACTCAAGGGCTACACTCCTGCAGCCAGCCAGTAGTCCTTTCTCACACCAGATGTCCCTGACTTCCCTGGGAATCCCTCAGGCAAGGCCATGGATGGTGTCCATATCAATCACGGCCAATTCTTCCTCATAAGGCAATGTTGGTGGGGTGCAACTGATAAATAACAGGTGCTCAGTGCAAAGGAATGTAGGCACATAACAAAGGCTGTATAGGGTTAAAACATTGGGATTTTGCCTGCAGCTGTCCACAATAAATATGCATAAGTTCATTTTTTGCTTAGTTATGGATTCATCCACCTGTTTTCCTAAGACTGCCAGACATTTTGAACTCTAATTATTACCAAGTCCTATCCAAAGTCCATTTCAGTTAACACAAAAGAAGTTGTCAGTGATCTCAGGGAGCAGGGATCAAGCCATATGGAACAGTTTCTCTGCCGTATTTATATTACAGATCCTCATTTTTGAATTTACATTTGGTCTTTCTGCAAAAGACTTAAAAATTCTGTGCTGTTCTTATTTTCAGGCAGTTATTGAAAATAAACCTGTGTGCCTGTTAAATTATTCCAACAGATATTGTTGCTGGACCACAACGTCAGTGGAGGGTTCAGAGCTGCGGCACCAGTGAGCAGAGATGGATGTTGCTCTGCTGATGGCTCCCAGCTCAATTCAGCCTCCAGGCCTTCCCAAGTCAACTTTAAGGCTCTCTCCAGAGCTGATTCAGCTGCAGCACAACATTGCCCATAAAGCAGATGAAGTGTTGCTCCACAGAAATGAGCACACTTTCTCCAGAACACCTCTCTGCTCCCCAGGTACACTCCTGATGCTTCTTGCTTCCTATCTGTTCACTTTGACTATGATCTTACCTGTTTATGTCTGACCATTTTATCTCCATTGCCTTGGTTCACAGGTAAGGCCATAGGGTATCCTGCAGGCATAGTTCATCAGTAAATCCACGGGTGGAATCACAGCCCTTAGAAATATAACCTTATCAGAAAAATACCTGTAGTCTGTGAATACTCCAGAAAATGTCACATCACAATTTAACAAACAAAAAAACCAAACCATAAAACAGAAACAGCAATGGAATACCTAGAGAATTCTCATGGGCAGAACTGAACAGCTCTGTAGATAATCAGATGTACGATCTATCAAGCGTTATTGGTTTCCAGTTAGTTTTGGGATCCATTTTATAAATCTAGAATTGCATCACATATTATACTATTATTTAATAACATTTAATTGTGTAAGCCATTATATTGTGCAACCTGGCCTTCTCTATTCTCCATTTTCCTTCTTAGTGAAACAATCAGTGAAGCAATTTCTTGATCATGGCTATTCTGAATCATTACGCCTTGCTTTATAACAAAACCTCTAGCTAATCAACATCAGATTAATCTTTTTTTATGACTGTTTATTACATTGAAGATGTTGGCTAGTCCTGAAACTGAGGCAATAGAAATGTGGTTTGCATGTTCACTGACACCTCTGCACAATTAGATTCTGGTGTGAGTCAGTTGGGATGGAAATGTTTGTCAGCCAGGTTTTGGGAGGTTCATGGACTTGATTAAGTGATGCTGTCCCAAGAGGCTTGTGCACACAAAACAAAAATAAATCAGTCTTCCAGTCTTGCCAAGTAAATAGAGGAAGAGCTGGCCTAGACTTCTTTCTTTAATACATCTTCAGTTGTTATTTAAATTTCCTCATTACTACTTTATACTTTCATTAGCAGTCTGAGCTAAAAAATCATGAGTAGTTTTCCTTTCTTCAATATTTTAATTTACATTACATTAACTGTTAGTTAGACCTAATTATGTGATCCATCAGTAACAGTCAATGGCTTGGAAATGGAAAAAAAACTCTCCAAATCAATCAGGAATATTATTTCCACAAATCAATTTGCTTTTTAAAGGCAGGAACAGAAACTTTGAAATATCTGCTCTTAAAATTCACTGGTGAGCCAAGATGTATTTCCTTGCCACTGACCACATTTCATGCAGCACAGTCATGATTGTTTGAAGAAGAGATGGAATCCCCCCACTGGATCTGGATGTGGAGTAGGGCTGCTTGATGAGGGTGCTCCAGGAGAGGCTGAGGAGAGATCAGCTCTTGGTAGTGCAGGCTGGTGTTCAGCTAACTGATCCCTGCTCTCTCTTTCTAAGTGCTCTGCAACTAAATCTGAGATCAGATCAATTGTCTTGACAGATGTATTTTTTTAAATTAGAAAGCATGTTAATTTCAGCATAAAAACACTGCGCAGCAGTTGTAGCCTCTGAATGTTGCTGCAGTTCTGTGGGTGTCTATTTACTCACTTTTTTTGAGACATCAGCATTTTAGAAAAGACTGTATGCCCTAATCAGAGATTTTTATTGGAATATATTGTATTAAAAGACCATGTATGTAATATAATATTAAATATTAAAACACAAGGCTCAATGCATTGTATTTGTAGCTTATAATTATTCTTGCTATAAACTATTAATATTGTAAAATTGATTAGTAAATTATAAGTATTTCCCAAAGTCCTGAAAATAAGACATCTAATAACAAGAGGATTTCATGTAACAGTTAAAACAATTTCCATATCCCCAGGTGTAAAGAAAGCTCAAAAACTTAAGTTGAATGCAAACTGAACAGACCAAAAGGAAATAAAGAGACACATATTTGTGAAAGACATCTGCAAGCTGATTTCTTTCTGTGAGTAGAAGCCTGGTAATAGCTGATGAGACACCTGATTAAAAATAAGAACTGCTAGCAAGCAAAAACTGAAACAAATTTTTTGCACAAGTATGGAAGCTTTTACTTAACCCTGGCCCAAATGCCTTTTAGCTTTTTCTGTTATGGCTGAGAAAATTTAAGAACCATATTTTCCTTTTAAACTAATACTCAAAAAGAAAAATACAACAGGACTTCAGAATAGAGTCTTCTGGGAGTTGAATAATTCTTTTCATTGAAGTTTGCTGCAGCAAGTCAGACTGTACTTGCTACTGCTGAGAATTAAAAAGGTAATTAGCAAAAACCAGGCAGAGATGCTTAACTGGCTGAACTGGATTGAATCTGTACAGCTCATATGCAATTCAGTCAAAAAGACTGCCAAGACAAGATGAAGACAGACTTAAGACTTTGCTTTGTATTTTCCTTGGATATACAAATACAGGCACACAAAATTAAAGCTACATTTTTAATAAAGTCTTATAGCTATAATAGCTGATGCAAAATTGCACTCGACTTTAGGAGCCTGGCCTACATCATAAACTTTGTGGATGAGAAGTCAGTAATTGATTTGGCTCTGTTTGGAAGACAAAGCCTTATTTCTCAGAAGCATCAGCATAAGCTGTAAAGGGACTTGAGTTTATGAGAAAAACATGCATTGTAAAGGCATGCAGATTTCACCATAAGTGATGTGCTTCAGGAAGAAAATTCTGTAAAGAAATATCCCCTCCACTTAATAAAAGTATGAAGCACTTCTTCCTAGTAAGACTGAACCTTTTTAGTTGGGAATATCCCATGCAATAAATATGAAAAGAATCAACCTTAAAAATTAACTGGTCTTACGAAGCATCACTAATAATTTATTTTAAAATCTAACACAGATATGCAAAGAGAGCTTAATTTAGCAAACAAATTCTGAATTTTGCAGAAAATTATTTTCCTTGCAGATGAGCATCCAGAACAATTTCAGTGTAAGCGAGTAGCAATAAAAAAAACAACAAAACTTCAAGGGTACTAAGCAAGAATTTATCCTTATTTTTCATAATATTTCAAAAGTAATGACCTTAAGAACCTTGAATAGAATAAACTACACAGTACTAACACTAGAAGAAACAAGTTTTGTTTTATCTAGTTAATAGTAGTAACATTACTGCAAATGTGGATGCCAGTATTTTAGTGACACATTTTGATAAACCATCAGAGATAATTTATCAAAGATATGCATAATAAATTTTAATAAATTATATTTACATTATATATTTTATAATTTAAGACTTCTTTTAACAGTATCTTCAAAGGACTTTAAATAATTTTAATAAATTGGGGTAAATCTAGTTCAATTGAAAATCTTTACTGTTTTAGTACTGTTCTGTGTTTGATATTTCTGTGTGTCCTGAGATATTATGAAAATATTTTTATATTCAGAGCATGAAGAAGTAAATCATTAAGTATAATTTTTTTAGCAGATGAATTCACTGGTGTTGATTCTTCATTGTTTTGCATCTGGTGTAGTCATTTAGAGATGCGCAGAGTCAGTGCAAAACATTACAAAATTAGAATCAGACTTTTCCAAATCCCTTTATGAAGGTGCTAAAAATGTAAGGCAGGAAACTGGAAAGTCACTTCCTTTGGATACTGGGCTAGATTCTAATGTTATTCAACTAAATTCTTCAGAACTGATCCTTTTTATTGTTAATTCACAGTCAAGGATGAGATATATGGACCTGAACTCAAGAGTTCAGCCATGTACAGCATGGTTTCTTTGAACAAAATGTAATCAGTGGTAAACAGGGGCAGACTCTCAATTATTCTCCATGGGGGATTCTTTTAGGCATTTGCTGGAATTCTTACAAGAAGAATCTGCTCTGTGTGCTTTGCTGGACAGAATACGCACAAAAATATTTTCAAACTAAATGCAGCTGGTTCTAATCCTGTGATAATTCAATCTACATGCATCCCTAGCTTTAACATGAACCAAGCCATCTGTAAAATGTTAGTTACATTAGAAGACACAAATCTAGTTTTTTACCAGATCCGAGCCAATCAATAAGTCTTTCTTTCTTTGATCTTTGTATTTTCTGGAATAATGGCAAGAAACCAAACCAAAATCACCACAAAATCAATCCAAGCCTTAATACACTCTTAAAACTACTAGGAACAGTTTTTGATGAGGGGCTTCACTGCTGGTAGAGTTTCTCTCCTTGAGACATGCATTCCAGTGGTGATTCAAATTTTTCTCCTGAAATGAGTGGATAAACTGTACTTGCAATCATATTGCAAGCAGTAGGAATCCTAAAAAGGTAATTTTATTTTAAAAGATATATATGGACCTCCTTAGCTTATTTCAGATGAAATCCAGACCAAATTTGTTTAAATAACAAGTAAAGACAATACAGGAACTATATGCAGGAAGAATACTGAGAAAAAGTAAAACACAGCCAATTCCAAGTACAGCAAAAGAATTTTATTCATATTGTATATTCATGTTACATTCAATAAGCACATTGATGTGCTTATTCCATACTCTCACACACCAGCTACAATATGGTTCCAGTGACATTTACAGATAACAGCTTGTATTTAAAAAGCCCAGAGTTGTTTTATTAAAAGACAATGAAATTGCATTGAGAAATGCAGTGAGAAATGCCATTCTTTTTGTGAAAGTTCCTTTATGCATTTTGTAGTTTTCCTCCATTTGTGAGACATATTATTGAGAAGGATTTCCACTACCCCACATTTATTATTTAAGAGAGACAGGGGAGTAGGAATGATCATAAAGTGCTGCTGCTGAATTAGGGCAGTATTTTGATTTTTCTTGGTGTAACTGTCCATGCAAGGGAGGGATGAGCAGAGTATGAAACTGGTGTCTGCCCTCCAATTCCTCTCTGGACCTTGAGGAAAGACAGTAACACTCAAAATGCTCTCAAGTAATCTTTTTAGCTACATACAAAATGATTCAAATGTAGCTCTTCACTTTCTGCTGAAAACAGCATATTTTAAGCAGAATTCCTCCTATGTACATAAACCCATAAGGCACAGAAATCAAGAAAAATATTATTTACTTGATTCTATGTTTGTTAAAGAGAGTCTGGTCTATTCCTCTAGTTGCCAGGAATAATTAATAAGTGTTCCTCCACATTTTTTTTCTCCCTGTTCCTGCAGTCCTGTATTTTTCTGGCCATCTTATTAATGCTTATTAGCTTTACAATACAGTTTTTGCAGTCCTCAAAATCAATCACTTTTTAATTACATGGAACAGTTAGAATAACCAAATAGCTCTTCCAAACACCTGCCATCACAATCAAACTTCTACTGCTTCGTTTACCTGAGACCCTTGTAGTCTATGTAGTGGTATTTTCATTTGAACTATTAAGTAAGGTCTTCTACTGCCCGATGCTTTTCGCCTTCTCCACTTACCTGGTACCTTGACAGTCTCCTCTTAAACCAGATGACTGGATGCTCATCCCCTTCTTCCATGTTGGTAAAAGATTTGGGCAAAACTCCATTGTTTCATCCACTCTACTGGTGTGGTGTGCCTTGAAATGGTTTTTTGCAGTTTTATGGTAAGTGCAGCTAACTGCACTGGTACTCCCTGCTCTGAAGGATGCTAGAAGGCTGACATAGGTAGGGAGGGACATGACAAAAAGAATATTCAATTCCAATCTCCTGGGCTTTAGAACATAATCTGAATTACAAAATATAGTAGCAATCATACTGAAATTAGAAAAATATGAGAGATGAGTCAATTTCACCTTTCCTATGCTTCCATCTATACTCTTCCAGCAAGATTGTGGTTTGACAGACTTTGTAGAAAGAGCACTTAGAGTAGATTTTGATCTTCATAAATTTTAACAGCTGGAACTGCTCACAATGACTTTCCACATGAAGAAAATGCTGGTGACATCTCTAAATCCTTAGATTTGGCAGAGGAAAATAGTATGTATAGCCAATATAATCAGTCTGGTGTATCTTTCATTCAAAACCAAAATTTCATTGCATGTCATGCATACTTCAACCAAAGCATGCAGAGATACCGACTGAGAGAGGGAACCTTTAAAAGGCTTACACAGAAACAGAGAATACTGGAAGTCTGAGGTCACTATGAAGCCATTAGAAATTTTACTGTTTAAATTTGAAACAAAGAACCTTCAGAATATCACAGATGTGAAGTGGGACAGGAACAGGCAGTCAACCTGGCAGGGCCATCTGAGCCAAACAATCTCGTATATCTCACAGTAGAAGGGAAGATTGTGAAAGGATTGGCAGAGTAGAGAGAAAAAAAAATTAGAAACATTTAGAAATGTCCAATGGAGAGGACTGAGTTGCCTGTTCTGAGATGTGGTAAAGGAGTGTACAGAGCATGAAACACCATTCATAATGTTACAGGAATGGTTAACTTGAGACATTTTTGCCAAATTTGAGTACTGTCCTGTTTTTCTCAGCTATGAAGTCCTAAAGGAAACTTGCCCTTCATAGTCCAAGATTTATTTCCTTAAAACATGTTATACCTCTGAAAATATGGAGCTGCAGAACCCAATGCTAATGCTTGAACAACCTGTGGAAATCTTACCTCCACTGGTTGTTGTTCAAAGGATGAATTTATGAGCACCTGGATATTAAATGAAACTTTTGTCTTCAGTGCCTGTCTCACAACTTCAACAATATTAGTTTTTGAATGGCATTTTTCTTCCTCCTTTGAGAAGCACTGCCGTTGCCTGTGATACCATTTATTCATTACATGATGCTCAGGAAGCAATTTTCTCATATCTTGTTTCCAGCCTGAAATGTTCTCTGTATGCAGAGTAAACCCTGGGAGTTGTGGCCCTGACACATTAAGGATTTTGTCAGAGAAGCACATTTTTGAAGGGCAAATGCCCTTATTCACCAATATTGCATTTAAAAGAAAACAAAAAGACCAAGTTGCTCTGGACGCTCACCTTTGCCTCCAGTACCATTTCCCAAGCATTACAAACCACATAAAAGGACAGAGGATACTTCAGTGCCTGTCCAGAGACACCTGAGCCAAGAAACGCCGTTCCAGGAGGAAGATCACAGACATTGAGACCACATGCCTGCAAGAAGGTAGAAGTTTTGAGTTTCTTGTGTTTTCAGGACCAACTTGAAGAGATATTAGCCAAGAAATTATTCACAGCCCACCCCCCCAAGTGAAGAGGGCAAACCCCACAATTGGAAGCGAAGTCAGTGTTGCTGCCATCTGCTGTTTTCACGTGGTATGGAAAATATCAAATTACTCTTTCCCCCTACTATATTTTTCAAGTTTTAAATGCAGGCATATAAGGAAGATTAGAGGGAGTGCTTTCTTTCTCACAATTCTTGATTTAAAAATGCTAATTTACTAATCTGACCTGAGAAATTTTGCTTTAATTTCGTTTTTCTGCCTATTTCAGGGATGAGTTTGGGTTTTTTTTTTTTCCTGGTATTTTTTTATTATTTTTTAACATGAATTCCTATTTGGGATAAAGGGAAAGGCTGTCCACTTCTACAGAAAAGCAAAGAAAGCAGATAAATAGGGGAAAAATTCATTTGGGCATATTACATACTTTCTATGAGTAAATTTTAATTGGATGACTTGCATAAATGGAATGTAAATTTGTCTACAGCACAGCATGGGTTTGGCGCTTTAAAAGCCAAAGTTCAACTGCTGACATCATTAATTAGGAACTATAATTAGTAAATGTAGGGTAGGTAAAGGAAATGAAAACAAATGTGCTTCATTAACTATTCTTCAGGCACAGGTAAATATGAGTTCATTCACTGCAACTGTGCACTGCATGCCTGAGACAGCCTTATTAGGAATAAAATAATAATCTACTGCCTTTGACTACAGAATAGCTAACTGCCCTGGTTACATTTGTTGGGGATCCATGACTAGGAATCACAGTGCAAGGCAGGTTTGAAGCTTCCTCTTTGAGCATTTACAATTTTGACCCACAGAAAATTATCACTACCCCCATTCCACTATGAGCCTGAATGACCTTGGGGGTCTTCTCAAAGCAGGAGATATTAAGATGAATGGTTTTGATGACCATTAGGTAACCAAGATTAGAATTTTATTTTCTTGATTAATTGTGATGGTACTGATATTATTAATTCACAAAGACACAATCAGTTGCCTCATTAGACTTTGCAAGTGATACATTGTTTCTGTATGACACATCTGAATGCTGCATATCCCTGAGCCTGGCAGAAGCTCCTTCCTAGAGCTACATCTTCTCCTGGGGAAGTAAATGTCTGACACTGCAGATATGAAAATGCCAACAACTAAAAGCTCAGTTGTACATTGTTGGTATCCAGAGAACAGCTCTGCCCTTAATTCAAGTTATCTATAGATCGCTATTATTGCAAAATTATTTTTTTTTGAATGGCAGTAGAGTTTCTTTCCCCTTTATTTCAGTTTAGCCCATGCTGACCTGTTTTTGGTCTTCACTCTCCAGCCTATGTCTAACACCTTTGTTGGTGCTCTCAGCCTGTAGAGCAGAGGATGATCATGGTGCTGCTCACTGAATTAGGGTGCTAACATTATCCTTTCTAAAGGAAAGCATCACACACCTGCCCTGCTGGCTAATAACCAGGCAATAGAGTGGCTGTCACAGCTTAAGAAGGTAGAAATGGAAATGGGAAAGAATCCTGAGCTCCCAGAGGGGACAAGCCCAAACATAAGACATACATCTATTGCTGAGTATGGCATAGCTGAAAGACAATAAAAGATTCCTTAAACTGGGTATCAGAACAACAGGACAAAAGAAAAGCAAACCTCCTAAACCATGTCTGTTCATTTCTTATTATGAGGTGGGCTGCTGCCTGCCAGCCTGTTTTAAAATCAACACTTCACAGCAAGAAACTACACAGCAATGTATCACTTCTCTGCAGGCACTTCCTTCCCCTGACAAATGGTTCAGGCACAGTAATAGCTTAACCAGAACTGCACTGAGGGGCGACCAGCACTGAGGGAGGAGGATCTATAGGAAATAAATCTGTATTTATTTACAGACACATACACAGGCACGCAGCTTATTGTGCAGAGCAGCTTCTTATTGTGGAAAATGAGCTGTATAAAATGCAAAGCTACAGGAGATGTTTTAACACTCAGGGGAAAAAAAAAATAAATTCCACATGTTACGCTAATTTATTCTGTCCCCAAGGGGGATCTCCATAAACTTCTCAGTTGAAAAATCAGCTCCTCTTCCAGCAGTTTGAAGACTTACTAGTTAGTACTCCTTGTTAACATCACTAACCTGCTAGCCTTACATTTTCCTAATTTTTCTAAGAAAGGAGAACAGAAAAGGGATTGTTTGAGAGCTCATCATAGTGCTCCTGAGTACAAGCTGGAGCACATTTTTTCCTAAGGCAGAGAATAAACTGCACCCTAATGTAAATGGCTGATACAAAGCCAATGAACCAATTTATGCCTCAGCTAAATCCTTAACTTAGCACTTATGTAAGACATTAGACTTTTATAGCACTTGGACCAAGGTAGGAGTTCATGAGGAGCTCACTAATTTGAGAAAACAACTTGAGTGTGCTTTTCAGTACGACAAACCAGACCACTTATCCAATTAGTGAGAGATGAAGGAAGATAAATTCTATTTTTTCAGCTTTCTGAAATGTTTTTCAGATTTTCTTATTTAATACAAGCTCAATACAAAGCTGTAGAATAAAACTTTTAAGCTGCTCTCTAGTTACAATGCTAAGCCTTTCCCCTCATGAGTAAAAAAAAAAGTATTGTACATGCAGGATTTAACTATCTCTGCTCGAATTCTGCCAATTTTTAAATGCTTAGGAATCACAATAAATCTGCTCATTTCCCACCAGGGCTGGTAAATGAATCAGCACTAGAGCACTTCTATTTTTCTTTTACTCAGTAGTCACATTTGTAGGAGACTATTACTTTTTAAACACATTAATGTAATGATGGGAAATTTAGCATAAGCTAACAGAGATTTGTAGGTTCTACACCTGAACCTAAATGTGCATTTAATGAGGACCCCAGGAAATTATGCAGTCCTAATGGCTTGGAACTGAAATTTTGGGATAATCAACACAAAGAAGCAACCTGTAAGCTGGACTTTTCAGGATATGGATTCTTAGCACATTCTCAAAATAAAGCCATCTCTATTCAGTCTCCATTATGGAGACTCTCACAAATCATGACTACATTTAAAAAAATTTTGGCTTTTTTGACGGACAGTAAATTGTATTTGTGCTATTAAATGAAGACATCAAACATTTGGAAACAACTTTGCACACTGTGATGAAAATCTATTAGCAATAAAACAAAAACTAAATGTGCAGAAGTGAAACAAAGATCAGCTCTATATGGCTTCAAAAGTCAACCTCTATGAATTTTTATGCTAACCAGCTAAGAAGTAGTGCCACTATAGAAATAAGACTATGATCCATCCTACTACTACTACAAAAAAGTCTACCTAAACAGAACTTAGTCACTGGAAAGCTTTTGGCAAACTCTAATATTTTTGTTTTGGAGGAAAATTTCTGTTCTTACTTTTTAAGGCAATGGGGGAAGACCAGGAGATGATTAGGCATATGTTAAGATCAGACCACTAGAAATACTTTACTGAAACTGCAGGAAGCACGTACAGAGCAATATCAGAAAGACTTGGCTTCTAAAATGCATTCTACAGGAACAGCTTGTTGTCTTTACCAAACATGAATGAGGAGACACAGCAGTTAATTCATCCTTGTTTGGATCCTAGGCCATATTTTTGTTAAACACATAATTAGAAGCCTTAATGGAAGTTCTCTTAGTTCTCCTCAAGTTCCTGACAAGACTCTTAGTGCCTTCCAGCCCATTCAGCATTACAGGTGCTGATTTCGTGTTTCTGGGTAATTTTGAGGGACTGAACCTTAGGCTGCTTCTTGGGGGAGGCAAAATCCCAGCCCAGAAAAAAAACCTCCAGAGATTCTGTGATGAAGGTAAGAGAAGTAACCTCTACAAATCAGGAAGAAGTAATTTAATTTTCCTCTAGGTCAGGCATCAAATCTTTTCCCTTACATCACTGACCCCTGGGTACTTGAGACTCACTTGGGAGAATTAACAATATCACATGCCTCTGTGGGGCACAGCTGGTTGTAAATAGCATCACCTCACCTCTTCTCCTTTTCCTAGGTTTGCAGGTAGAACAGGAGAGAGGCAGGATCAGACTTCTGGGGCTGGATCAGACTTGTGGCTTTCTGACTGCTTGTTCCCATCTGGGCTTTTGCTCTCACCCTGAAGAGGTGCATCAGAAAAACTGCAGGAGGGAGAAGATGAGTCCTGTGGGATGTACATTTCTCTTTCTAAACAGTAAGATGAAATGGCTTAAGTTCAGACTCACAACTTCATGTACAAGAATCTCAGCAATTTCATTTGCAGTTGTTAATAATTTTTATGTTTCCTCAGTGGAAAAATGCTTAAATGTAATTTACATTCAATCCACCAAAAGGTTATAAACTATTTCTGGGCTGAAGGCTGCTAAACTATGTCAATTCAAAAAAAAAACCACCAAGACAAACAGGTATTCTTGCAAGAAGTGCTGTTCACAAACTTGCAGTCCAAGGAAAATGTGCCAGAGAAATGAAACAATGGGGGAAAAAACAGCCTATTTCCTTCAAGGGCTGTGTAAATATCTCTGGAATGTGTGTAGCCTCCACTGTGTATTTCAGGGTGACCTCCTTCTGGGGTTTGCATTTTCCATAACTTCCCTCTGGTAAGAGAAAGACTTGGTGTGTACATTCAGGTCCCCAGCTAGGGTCTGTCAGCCTTGCCTGCTGCAGTCAGCAACACCAAAGTGATTTAGTGCAGCTGAGGCAATGGCTCATTGCTCACCAGCTATTCTGAGAAGCAGAGCTCAGGCTTTGCCTGTCCCAGCATTGGTCCAGCTGCCTCCTGAACCAGTGGGAGTCACAAGGGGTCTGGCTGCAATGCAGGGGGAGGGAGAGCGGCAGAGAAGAATTTAGATCTCCCAAACTGTGACTCTGTCAAACTGATGTAAAAGTACTGCCCCATAGTATCACATTTATCTTTCCCTATTTGCTATCTATATGTGCAATAAAGCACTGGATGTTTAGCTGATTTGAAAGTTGAGATGGGATATTTCAAGTTTACTCCAATCTTGAATAGCATTATCTCTCCTTAGCATCAAAACATAAACTAGAGGGATACAATAACTGAGCTTGTTAAAACTTTGTAACCACTCTCTGGGTCATGTTTTTGAATCACTATCAACAAAGAAACAGAAGTTAAACCCCTTAAAGCACGGTACAATTCCTCCCTTCTCCAAGTCAAACATTAGTACTGTCAAACATTAGTACTATACTGAAGGTAAGAAATCACCTTTTCCTTAGGGTTTGCACCTGGAACAGTCATACTGTTAATCAGTTTACAGCTATGTTAAATAATTTGCCAGTACCACCTGTCTGAAACTGACACAAATAAGAGTATTTATTTCATTAATTGTAAGTTCTTCAGCCATTAATTGTAAGTTCATTCATCTGCCAACTAAAATTGTTAAAGATTACATACACATGGTAATAGATGTATTTACTACAGATTTTTTTTTTTTGCTGAAGTTCTGCTTCATATTCTTCATATATTATCTATACTGCCATTATATCTGTTGTGTACATCACAATCAATAAATAAATTAATGCTTCAGTCAAAACCCCACCTAAATTTACATAGCACACAGAAGTTGGCTTAGACTGAAGAATTTAACATAAGAATTTAAAAGCTGGAGTTTGCCGTATTTAGTTAAATTCTGCATACTGTTTTATCTTCAGAAATTCCAATGTCAAATCACATCACAGTAAACTTCCTTCCCAAATGTCTCAGTTTTGTTCATTTCCTTAACTCTACAGCTTTACTTTTGAAATACTGGAACCAAATCTTGGGCTCTCAACAATACTCTAGTACCATATTCATGCTCAATATAAGATTATGGAGAACTGGTTTTCTTTGCAGCTCTTTAACCTTTTTGGTATACTTCCATACAAGCTCTGCACAACCCAGCTAATCAAAGGCATTAATTCATGCTCCTAACCATTTTCAGTAGGATCAAACATCTAGACAAGGATCTATGATGCCATCTTCACTTCTGAACCTCAGTTTCCAGTCTACAAAATAGAGACAACACTTACAAACCTAAGGATGCTTAGAATACCTCACTCACGGATGTATCTGAAGGACGGTTTTGAAGAGCTGAAGAAGGCAGCTGGGCTTGCTTTTTGTTTGGTTGGGGTTTTTTGTTTAGCAAAACAGCACACCTAACACACACAAATCCCACCTGGGGAATTTCCATAAGGCTCTGTATGCAGGAAAGGGACTTCTTTTCTGAAGAAAATTGTGCACAGGTTCTGAATTCCCAGAGCACTTTTCCTTTCCTACCTTGAGGAAATTTCTCTGTGTACTCCCAATGCTCTGAGCATATTGGAAACCTGCCCTGAGGCAAGCAATAAATGGGGGTTGGGGAGATAGGACCACGGCCTGGCTCTTCTTGCTTTTGTCCGTAAAATGAAGCATTTTGAAAGGAATTTTGACTGGACTATACTGACTGCAGGGCCCATTTCTCATAGTTAAGAGACCCTGAAAGTAGCCTTTCCATATAGAGCCATTCTACAACATACTCCAAGTGCGAGTAGAAGCTCTAATGCCTGGTAGTAATTAAGACCAGACCCTAGAGGCTAATGGTGGCTCATTTATAGCAGATCAATTACAGGACATCGTTTTTTGACAAGACTACAGGATGTATGATGGTGGATTATTAATGTAGTTGGCAGGCAGCTGCACTCAAATTCATTGCTGCGGCAGCTGTTCAGTAAAATTTGCTGGAAAATCCAGTGGAGATTAGGTTTTGATGAAAAATTTCAAGGCGCTTTTCTCTAATGTGGGCGAGCACAAACCTCCTGGGTTTATTGAATGTTGCAGATCAGCAAGATAACGATGCTTTTGCCTAAGCGGATGGAAGGTGCTGGGAAATGTGGGCTGCTCCCAGCAGGTCTGTGCTGCTCTCCAGCTCCGAGTTCTCCCCAGTCCTGTTCGACAACATCCACAGCCTGTCATTAGAGGGCCCAGCTGCAAATGCCAGGGCCGTGTTCGTGAGGCAATTACCCACGCCTCTGTGTAACTGCGGCACTCGCCGAGACTGCGTTCCGGGGAGATACTTACAACAAAACAGGATGTTGCGATGGGTACGGAGCTTTTCCTGACCGAGGAGAAAGTGCGTCATGCAACTCGTTGATGTTGCTTAACATACGAAATCGCCTTGACTGGGCGATTAGATAGTATGGAGCAGAGCTGACTTGAATTTCTGGTCCTACTTTCTCTTTTCCGCAGACATCAAGCACATGACTGGAAGTTATAAGAGACGGTCGGGAGCCCGGGCGGCTGGGAGCGGCGGGAGTGACTGCTTATGCCCAGCTGTAAGAAATGCCAGGGTACAGAAGTGACAGTTCCCCTGACTTAACATCAGCGAAGAAAAACTTCCCCGAACTAGTCTGAACGAACGTTTTGAGATTCACCTAGAAGATTTGTTTTAGATTGCTGGGGTGATTACATTAAGCCGCCCAATTAACCCACCCAGAGCCTACTCGATAGCACAAGCTTTTGACTATAAACCGAGGTGCTGCTCCTGGCCGACCGGCACGGGAGAAGGCGCGCTGGCCCCGGGGCTGCTCCGGCCGCACCCCGTGTCCCGTTACGGCCCCTCTGTGCTCGGGGCAGCTGCCGCAGCCCTCGCGGAGCCGCGGCCCGAGGCGCTGGGCGCTGCCCGCCCGCAGGGGAAGCGGCGGCTGCCAGGGCGGGCGGAGTCGGAAGCACGACAGCACGGGGCGCTGGGGCGGCGCTGCTGGCGGGGGCGGGAGTAGTTCGGCACTCGCTGCCGTGCTGGGGTCGCGGCGCAGGGACGGAGCCGGGCAGCGCCGGCCCCGCAGCAGCGCCAGAAGCAGCGGCGGCAGGAGGAGGAGGAGGAGGAGCCGGAGCCGCCGAGCGCAGGGAGCCGCCGGAGCCGCTGCCCCGGGCGGCTTGTGAGCGCCGGGCTGCGGCGCCGCCGCTGCCTGCCGCTGCTTCGCGGGTGAATGAACCTGTCCCGGCCGACCACGACGGCGGCTTCGCCTCGGGCTCCGGCACCAGCCTCCCCCCGTACAAGATGGACGGTTTCGCCGGGAGTTTGGGTGAGTGGCGGCGGGACGGGACGGGACGAGGTGCGGGCAGCCCGCCTGCGGCGGGGCCCGGGGCGCGCACCTGCGGCCGGCGGGGATGCCGGAGCCGCCGGCAGGGACTGCCCGGTGCCGGCCGGGCCGGTGCGTGCGAACACCGCCCGCGGCGGGAGGGGAGGGGATGCCAGCGCGAAATCTGGTCAGCTTCAAACCATCTGTTGCGAGAGCTCCGGCTGCACTTGCCTTCTTTGTTCTTCGCTCGCCGTGGGTTTGCGCTTCCCCAGAGCTAGTTGCTTGGCTTTGGGCTGATGGTTTGGCTCAAGCTGTTTGGGTTTTTTTAAACGTTATTTTGTTTTTTGTCTCTTCTTTTTGCTCCGAGCGGGAGAGACGCCGTCGGTCCGGGTGCAGCGGGCCCGGTGTCGCACCGAGAGCCGCGGAAAGCTCTGCCCTGTCCCGGCTCAGAGCGGCTCCAAGGGGAACGCAGCACCCCTGGAAACCTGGGGGCGCTGGCGGCATCCGCGGGAATGGTAACGGGGCAGTCGGCACCTTCCCGGTGTCCGAGCATCCGTCCGTGCGCCCGAGGCGCCCTTCGGGCTGCTTGGGCGGCAGGTTCCTCTGCCGGAGCCCTGGCGTGAGCGAAAATATTAACTGCTTGTTTTTGGTGCCAGAAAACTGATAGGCTGCTCTGCCTTCAGTTTTATGAAGGCTGCGGCAATTTCTCACCAGTTTCTTGAAGCAAAAATACTCCACCAGACCAGTTTTTGACTCGTTTGGGGGACAGATCGCCTGTGCAGCCAGGTTGTGCTGATTACAGGTGTCAATTGACCATGTATCCAAATGTAACACTTGTAAACCGTGTAAGTTTCCATTTCTGCAAATTTTAAGACCGTTGACTTCGAGGTGCTGCCTACCTGCTGCTCTCATCGTATTCAGTGCTGCTGCATCTATTGCAGGCATTTTGTGCTCAAACTCACTCCATCTTTTGTAGAATAATAAATCTATGCCCCTTAAAAACAAGACTAATTTATTTTTACGTCACTCCCGTAAAACCTGTAGTAACAGTGAATAGTTCTCAATTTTCTGGAAAAATTGACTCATTTAAATACTTCTAAGTGTGATCCTAACCTTTCAGGTTTTTGAAATGTCAACTCCAGCATTTTGGGCATCTCTCCAAACCAAACCGGTGCACCATAATTAACAGTATGCTTTGGTAGTTTGGCTCTTTGCCAGATATACTGTCCTTGCTCAAGTAACTGCCATGGCCATTTTAGATCTGGTGATCAGAAAGCGACACATGGAGGAATTGTACGGGTTCTGTTCCCGGTTTTCTGAGGGAAGATTGTGCCTGTGGGTGACATATGTAAATGTGCCTTGGTTAATATTTATGAACCTCTTAACCCAGCAGAAGAACTGATCACCATATCAAAGCACACCGATATTGCTTTTAACTCGTGCAGTATTGGTCCCCTGAGGTCGATATTTAGAAATAACTGTTTTTTGTTGGAAGTAGGAAAAAACTCAATTATTATGAAATAATTAAGCTTTGCTTTCTGGCATGGAGTTTCTCAGTGGACAGTGGCATTGGATCATCGGGTGGGCCAGCACCTTGTGCTGTGGAGCCATGATGGGCTCATTGGGGCATCCCATGTGTCTTGTTAACGGGGGCTCCATCTGGATCTTTAATTTGTTTCACTGTTTGTTCAGGAACACGCTGTGATTTTATGTGAATTTAATGAGGATTAAGCTCAGCTCAACCTTTTAAAATGTGTATTATGATATTCACTGCTAGTTGGCCTTTGATTTTGCTTTTGTGGCAAGCACTGATGCTCAGAGGTTTTCTGGACTTGGGCTGAGGGGAGGGCATTCCCAGAATCTTTTGCTTTGAAGTATGAAACTTTATGTGACTTTTTTGTTTCCAGGTTTGAATCATGCTGCTCAGTCCTCTTCTGTATTTTAATCACTTGTTGGCTTTTCTAGCTGCTAATGAGCACATAGTGTTCACAAAGATGTGTGAATTGTTCTGAGACCTTTTTTTTTTAAACATCTCTAATTAAAATCTAATGGCTTGAATTTAATCAGCTGTCTGCTAAATGTCTTTTAGGAAGGCCATAAATTAATGTAATTTAGAATGAAATGTAAAAATTAATTAAAATTATTGTTGGCAAAACTGTGCTGTCTATGTATGTGCATGCTCAACCAGTCAAGCAAGCTTATTAGAGAGCAAGTTGTCCTTTTAATGCCTCCTGTCATTATCTGGAAGGCAAAATGTTATTACAGATTGTGCCCTCTAGCACAGGCAGAAATACCTTCTTGCATGTCTCTTGCAGTTGAAAATACTTTACGCAGCTGTTTTCTTTTGGCTTCCACATTGAAACTTTTATGAGAATAAACAGAGGAAAGAAACCATTTTATATGTAATTTAGAAAATTGTTTTGGTTATTGGCTTAGTAAGTGCTTATGTAGCACTCTACTTACAAGTATACAATTACTGTATACAGTAAAAAAAAACTCTATGTTATGAGTTAACTTGCACAGTTGAAATAGATATCGGTTATTTTGATAAAGCACTGAGTTATTTCCTGTTTGCTGTGACTTCAGTACCTTTAGAATATCACAGTGATAACTGGATCCCATTTATTGTCTCATGTAGGACAGTTGTGTCTCACATTTGGCATTGCCAAAGTGATGGCTCTCAGAGGGCTCAATGGATTCTGGCCATCTGCTTTTTCAGATTCATCCCTCGAAGTCAAAGAATGTGCTTCTGAATGGGAACAAGAAGTCTGTGAACTTGGACTGGGGTGCCTGGGCTCTTGCCTTGTGCCCTGGCTGAGACAGAAGCACAGCATGGGTGTCTGGCTCTGATGCTGCCAAGTTCCCCTGCCCCTCAGGGTCCTCATCAAAACAGACGTGCATCAGAGCAGAGAAAGCACTGCTGATTCTGCCAACGGAGTCAAGCAGAGAGTTCTAGCAAAAGGGAAAAATAAAAAAGGCAAATAAAAAAGCCCGTGTGGGAAATAGTGCAGCTAAGGCTGTCGGTAAGTGCTGTCCTGCTTCATCCCTCGCTCCTGTTTGTTCTGCACTACTGCCCTGCGTCTCTTCCCCTCTCACGCTGGTGCCTGCGAGCCCCGGGTGAGCTGATTCAGACATGCCCATCAGAGGGCTGCAGGACTGCAGAAGACTGATAGTTTTGCCATAAATAATTTTGAGTTTTAGGTATCATTGGGGATTACATAACTTTTCTGCTTTGGTGCTTGCCCCTACTGTTTTGATGGGTTTCTACCTAAATTGTCTTGTTAGGGAGTAGGAGAAGCATGCCAGGAGGGAAGCAGTGGGAGCCTTCAGCTGAGGGTAGGTGGGACCAGGTGGGGCTGTGTGTAGCTGCCAGCTCTGAGAGTGACTTTGCTGGGTCTCGTCTAAGGTGTGAGATCTGTTAGATTTAGGGAGAGCCAGCCATGGCAGGCTGCCTGGGGCTGGTGAGGAGTGAGTACTCTTTGCTGGACAGTTTTCCATTGCTTTTAGCAGCTGCATTGTTTTCCCTTCTGAGAAGGCTTCTGCTAATTGAACTCTGTAACAATAACTCATGGTAAACAAAGATATGGAAACATTCATCAGATTATATTAAAAAAATCACTACAGCCTTTTCCAAGTTTTTCACCAGTGTGTGTGATAACAATCTGGAATAAAGCATTTCAAAAGGACTCTCTCCATTATTGATGTCTGTGGCAGAATAGTAACTCATAGAAATATGGAGAAGTCTCAACTTCTGATTTCAAACCGGGGTTTTTGTGCAGCTGTGCAGGGTGCCCTGAAGGTTAGAAGGAATCTTTCTGAAGGATTCTCTATGGTTGAAAATAGTTTCACAGAGAAATTAAAATCACTCTTGTCTTGAAGTTTCAGGCAAGTAGAATAATTTAGGATTTTTTTATTTTTTTTTTTTAAGATTCTTTGAGCCTGTGCATTTTGTTTTCAGGGAAATAGAAAGCAAAGGAGAGCTGAAATTACTAAGTGGAGACCAATGCTTTGCTCTGCCGTTGTTACTGGAAGAAGAACTGGAGACATAATAAAAAAAATTCTTTATTTATCATTTTGTGCAGTATCTACCTTTTGTTCTGTGGCTGTATTGCTACTAACTGCAGTTTATATGCTAACCACTTACGGGAGGGGTGACGGTTCATATCATTTTGCTCCATTTCTTTTCCTGGGTATTGTGCAGAAGCTCTCTGTCTTCTGAGTAGGTTCTGAGGCAGCATTATGAGTATGTGCTGCTGCTCAGCCCTGGAGGAACCAGCAGTGTCTGTTGAACCTGTGGCTTTGCTAGAACCCGGTAAGGCTTCTCCAGAGCCCCCCGTCTGTGTGGGCAGAGCTGCTACAGGGCTCAAGGTGGCTCAGGCAGAGAGGATCTTGTGGTCACTGGTGCTGTGAGCCTGGAAAGCGTGTGTGCATGATGATTCATCTCTGGCTGGGCTCACTACCGAGAAAAATGAGTGTGTGGGGTATTTGTCATTTATTTGGGCTAGAATATTAAGTTTTATCGTTGCCCGTCTAGACTGCAGAAGTGGCCGTGGTGCTGCAATGCAATTGCTCATAGCAACAGCGAGCTCAGCCTGATTCACAGGGCTCTGCTTGCTCGTGGGATTGCTGTGTGCTATTGTCACTGTGTGTCTTCTTAAAAATAAAAACTTTGGCAGGACATCATTCTCCCCTGCCTGAGAAGGATGGCCTTGGCTGGTGCCAGGGGAGATTAAACTCCAGCAGCAAGGAGGGAACAGGCTGTTTGCTTTAGAAAGTTGGTGGTGGCGGCAGCTCACCTTTTGCTAGAGGTCTTCAGTTCATGTGCAGTGAGGAGGAACCCTTTGCTCTCTAGCCAGCTGAAAAGCAAAGGATTGTGTGTTTAAAAAACAATCCTGGTTTTGCACAGAGTAATTGGTAATATTTGGTCTCGTTGTGAGTAGTATCTCAAACACAGGAGCCTGTTAGAACTCCCTCTCAAAATTTCTCTCTCCCTTAGAAAAGCTATTATTAATGCTTGGGATGCTTAGAATAATTTCTGGCCTTACAATGGGTTTTTCATGTTCTTTAATACTTTTGATACTGCAGTAGAGTTATATGACAGGATTGTCTCTTGCCTGAGGAACCTACTCTGAAAGGATTTTTTCCTTCTATGCCTTATATCATGAAATATGCAAGAGGGAAAAAATTGGTCAAGAACGGTGTTCTTAGAAGTTTTTGAAGCAGTATTTTGTTTAGCAAGTATTATTATTAATAATAATTGTTTTGTTAGTAAGGGTGATCCACGCCAGTCCTTGCTCTTCAGAGCTGCTTCCCTTCTTGGTGTGGTTTGTATCAATTAGTGAGGTTTATTTTTGCCTTCTCTCTTCAGGTCCTTGCTAAACCTAATCCTTAATGAATGTGATCGTAAGGCCAAGAATGTTGTTCCTGTTTTACTCTCACATAATGTAATGGGAAGGGTGTTAGAGGATAATTAATTTTACAGCACGTGGCATGTACGATGACAGTGCAAGCCTCTCCGCTTTTGCTGGTGTTGAGCCTTTCTAGTAGGGACATTCTTCTGTTTAGGAGGTGAAAAACACCTGATAAAGAACTTTCCATAAGCTTCACTAACTTCCTTTTCAAGAAATCTTTCTGCACTTACTTATGGGCTCAGGTGGAACCGCTGCTCACCTCACTTTTCCTTTCTGGAAACAAGTAAGCACTGGGAGTTTATATAGGAATTACTTCCCTCTTTTCCCTCATCTGCTTGTTTAAATTGAGGCAGAATTCTAGTTTTCTGGATTTTCCTTTAATTGAATGCTGAAGGATGGATAACTGGACACCACATGGTGATGTGCAATTTTTTTCTGAGAGTGTGAGTGCTCTTTAGCACACGTATGGGCATTCAGATTGCAAAAGCTTGTGTCTGTGGGGCAGCTTGGAGTCTGAACTGATCATTCAGTCAATGAGAGTGGGTGGGTGGTGCTGATGGATGTGGAGGACAACACCATCATCATTAAAAATATCAGTTTATTGCTAAATCTTGGAACATACAAACAGTTTTTTCTCATTTTGCGTTTTTCTTTTCTTCCTGCCTGCTCCCTTTCTTATTTTTTGTTTAGCTTTTTTTTTGCTCCATGATGCAAGTATTCATGCTACAGACTATCAGTGAGTGCTACAACATTCTTAAGCATTCTGCCCTAAGTCTTCTTACTGGGTTCAATGAGCTAATGTTTTTTAATTAGTTTTTTGACTGTTTTGCCTCTCAGTGGGTTGCTTCTTTTTCTTATCGTCAGTAGTTTCAGCCTAACTTGTTTACTAAATATAGCTGTGTCTTGTTGTTCTTTGACTGCTGGTTTCTTGATCCCTTTCCTGACTCTTTAATGGCTGCACTGCTCTGCATGACAGTGCTGTTGATAGGGAGGGACAGCTACTTTTTACCACGTTTTTGGGGAATCCAGTTTCTTTCTTTCTTTGGTGGTGTTCACTGCCTTTCTGCCCCATCTAGTGATGTGGATTGCATGCTCTTGTACCTTCTTAAGGAAGGTATTTTTGAGTGCAAATCTGTCTTACTGTAGAAGTAGGCTTACTTTTTGTATTTAATACCAGTTCTTTCTGGAGCTGCTTGTACTTGTGAATGGCTCTTATGCATAATAGAAATGCAGTGTGAGGGACAAGAGAAGAAACAACAGCTATGCACTGTAAATAGATATGATGTATTTTGGATGTGATATATTTTGTACAATTACATGGAATTTCCAGTGTATTAAACTGAAGAAAAATACTGCTGTCTGTCACCTGGTTCTCTCATTTTGCTGAAGCTCCACTCAGAGCAGTAAATGCAATGTTCCAGCCCAGAGTTGTTCCCAATTCTCTGGCCAGTTTTGAGCTTAAAAAATATGGGAGGGGGATGCTGAAACCAGACTGGTTTATATTTGATTGTATTTTGGATTTGTGTAAACAGTCTTAATGCATCAAGCTAAATTGGCAGGCTTTCATAATCCTCTGGGAAAACTGGGAGTTTGAAACCCAGTGGATAAATGAAGAAAAAAAAAAAAAAATGGTTCTAAGCCCCAGATTTGGCTCTCCAAAGGGATGCTGTAAATTAGTTAGATCTAGAAATGTGGTTTAGTTAAGGAAAATGAAAATGTGTTTTCATGAGAACATTACAACTTTAAAGACAAAAGAGTAGGATTTATTTATTTTGAGTTGAGACACAAAAGCGAGAAAATGGCTGTTGACAAGAAATTTATATTTGCTGTCCAAACAAAGAGGTAATGATTTCACCACTTTTTATGGTTTTTAATGAAATGATGACATAAGGGTACTAGAAATTGTTTTAAAATGCTTAAATTCAGTCAGTGGCTGAGGTAAGCAAGCCTGCACATGCATAGCTAATTTTAACAATCCCAAACATATATAAGATGAATGGTAGAACTATTAGTTTCCTTACAGTTATATATGTTACTTTTTTCTCTTTTGAGAACAAAAGAAAAATGTTTTTGCATCAGGGTTCTGATGAGCTTTGTGCCCATCACTGTAGAGAAGAACAGCAGTAGGGTGGGCTCGAGTTTGTTTCCATTCCCCTTATTCTTGGTGACAAGCAGACCATGCCACTTCCTCAAGACATTTCCTGCTGTGTGTGCATTATTTGGATCTTTCCTTCCTTAGAACTGAAGATTTGCATTGGCAAGCTCTGTTTAAACACAGCAGAGTAGAGCTCAGTCTCACAGGTTCAGTTTTTGAGGAAGGATATCACCTCCCCAGATTAATTTTTTTTTTAAATCTTTATTATATATCTTCCAGTACTTCTGGCTTCTGTAACTAATAGGCAAACTTTGGAGTGGCTTTGAATCGTAGATATAATTGTAGATATTGTAGACATAATCCTTCAGGTAGGACACAACTGACTGAATTCCTTTCCTGGAGCAGTAGAAGTTGGAGACCTGGCCACATGGAATAGAAGGAAAAGGACTCCTGTTAAAGATTTTCTCGCACATCTCTGGTGTAGATGTGGTGAAACCACTCTTTGAGTAGGAACAGTTCTGAGGTGATTGCTCCACACATCCATTTGGGATCCTCTGGGAGGAGAGTCCACTTCAGATATGTGAACGTGCACTGCAGCCAGTACGGTTTAGGAGTTGTTTGGGTCGAATTTGATTGAATGGAATTTCAGAAGAGTATATCTAATAATGTGCTTTTTGGTATTTCCAAAGAGAGGCATGGAAAGGAGGAACCTCTAGGGGTAAGAACCATAAATTAAACTTTTTCAGCTGCAAGGTTCAGAGACATGGCAATACTCGTGTCTGCATAGTATCACTTGGCTTCTTTAAACAAGAGCTCTAACAAGGAGGTAATTACAACTTTGTTTAACTGTGAAATTCTGCACTGAACTGCTATCCCCTCCTCTCCCAGCGTGTCCTGTGCAAATGCCATCAGAGAGACCTGGCAGGAAATCAGTGGTTTGTGTGGCTGTGGTGCTTGCTTTCTGAATTCTAAATGTGTCCATTAAACCCATGAGGCAAGAGGGACAATAACAGACAGTACAAACTCTGACAGGTGTTTTTTAAAATAATTTAAATTTTTTTTTAATACTCTGTCACAGGATAAGCATGAAGCAGCACTGAATCCATCTGCATGTCTATTTTCTAAGCATTTAATGATGGCATTTTCCCATGAAAATTATATGACATTTAAGAAAGATGACATGTTGGCAGTGCTGTTCTCCAGATCTGGAATTTTTTCTGTATTTTCTGTAATCTGTGACTAGTATTTTCTGAAAGATGCTTGGAGAGATGAAATGTTGGTTATAAACAAAGAGTTGGGTGATTTGAGGTATTTTCAAAGGAGCTTTAAAAATAGAAATTGCTTCTCTTAAACATAGAGAAAAGTGGGTCTTAGGCATAGTTGTAGAAAACAGTAAACAATTCAGATTATTGGTAAAACACTTTGTTTTCCCCCTGAACACTTTATTTGGCTTATTAGTGGGTCATTAGAAATGATATTTCAGTGCTATTTGCTGGAATAACTAATTGTTATTGTCAGTACTAACTGAATTGTTGGTACAAACTCTAAATAGGAAGAAACAATTGCTGGCCCACAAGTGCTGTGGAGCTTTTGGTGGTGCATTTCCAGCATTTTAGGCAGTAACAGTGTTACAAACTGATGTACATTTTTATGATTCAATTGGAGAATTGTCCAATTGTGGACATAATTTCTGTGTGAGATTAACATGATGCCTCTAGCTTTTGCATGCTGGCTGGTTTAGGGGCAAAGAAAACAGATAGAACCTAGCAATCTTTAAATTTGTAAACTCTGAGGTTTAGAGCCACCCCAGACAAGCACTGAAAAACAATCCCACTTTATTCATGATGTGGAAAAATACAGAATAGAAGTTACTGTTTAATCACAGAATGTTTTGTCTTGGAATGAACCTTAAAGATCACCTGGGTCCAACCCCCCTGCTGTGGGCAGGGATACCTTTCATTAGACCAGGTTGCTCCAAGCCTCATCTGATGACAAATTTAATTCTGAAATAGACTTCCATTTTTCATTTTTAGATGCCAAACTTTTAGATGTTAATAGTTGTAAGTTATTTAAACTTCGGAGGGGTTCAAGCTGTGGGCATCAGGTTGGTAGATGTTGCCAGTATTTGATCTTAGTGTCCTGCAGAATGGTTGATTATGGGTTAAATGTCATGGTGTGCATTAGCAAATGCAGGAAATATTTGTTGGGAGGAATCTTATGTTGCTTTTTCATTGGGATAATTTTTCAGTGAGCTGGTATGGGACTCTAATCTGGCACCCTTACTGAACAGGAGAGAGGAGATCAGTTTTTCTTTATATCAAGGCATCTGAGTTTTGAACAGATTTTTGATCATTCATTTTGTGTGTGCATGCCAGGCTTGTGGCTCTGCTACAGGAATGTTTGTATGTGTGTATAATATTCTATTTGTAGAGAAATATGAAACTGGAAGAGCATTTAATTTGACTTTTAGTAGTCAAATGTTGAAGTCATCATTCACCTGAGAAACAAAGAATGCAAGCTGTTTACTACTGGATTAAGGTATTTGAAACATTGTTAGGGTAGAGATTTTACTTTGTTTCCCTCTGCCTATCAATTCAGTTATTACCTAGCTAAACAATACAGGTTTGTGTGTACAGATTCTTGCTAACATGCTTTTAATTATCTGCATTTACTTAATTATTATTTGCGGTAGAAATTTCAATTTCCTGCTCCTATAGCTATGGCAGCTGTACTAGCAAAAGGGCTCTAACTTGGCTGCTGGCTTTTGTGAGTGGCAAAATTTGCTGTTTGTTTTCTGTAGATCACAAAGTGATTTTGTTTTTTTCCCAAAGCTATAGATAAAATGGCAGGGAATTGCTGGAAAGTGAAGGAGAATTGACAAGAAAGCTTGCATAGAGTATTTGAAGCCTAAATTGTATTTGTCAGTTTGTGCAGATTTGTGTTTGATAAGATCACTTACATCTGCCTTTCAGCCTTTAATTGAAGGTAATTTAAACATATAAAATTTTAATAGTCCTTATTTTAGTTTCCAGAACTAATTGGGAAATTTCCAGACCCTGGTGTCTGCATATGTATATATATAGTAACACACCCACTGATATCCTCCTACCCTCTCCCCCAGTTTCATTTAAAGGATTCAAAGTCTGGCTACCCTTTCAGTGAAGGAACTTCTCCCAGTATCAAATCCAAACCTGTTCTGATGCAATTTCCTGTGTTGTATGACTTGTTCCCTGGGAGACTGACCCCCACATTATATATAACATCTCTCTTATGTAATATAGCCCTATCTGGACTTACTTTTTGTATGTTTGATTAATGCACTTTTTGGCTTCCTGTCAGTATTACTGGCTCCTGATTATCTTTTTGCATTGCAGTATGCATGTTGGTTTTGAAAGACTTTAAGCTTTTTAAAGCTTAAAGTTTTGGTTTTGAAAAGCTTTGAAATAGCTTTTGTTTTTTTTGTCTTTGCCATGTTGCTATTTACGGAGTCTTTTGCATACTGCATATGGGTTAAAACTCAAAATACCTTCAAAGTTAAACAAATTAGCAGGCAGAAGATAGAAATCTTTACTAGAAAGAAGCGACTTGCCTAAGATGAGCAAGAAGCTGTATTTTGGCAAACGGCTCTTCTGTACTATCATACGATCTTTGGGTATGTATTTTTAGAAGAAAAATGGGTAGGGTTGATGTCATCTAAGAGTTGTCTGTTGACTCTTAACTCCAGTTTTCTTCATCAGCTTAATTACTCTGGGATTTAACCATCCCTTGAGTTGCAGTACTGGCTTAACAGCCTCAGGTACTGGCTTCTGCCTTTGATCTGCATCTTTCTTTGTTGAGAAACAGGGGTGCAGAAGCAGCCATTTCATAGTGATTTTCATCTGCCTCATCAGCTTTAATGTGTATGTGCTAACATTCCCCCTTCTCTGTCATGCACAGTTCATGCTGTATCCTACAGTCTCCTCCAAGTTCCACAAAGAGCAGCTGCTTGGTGGCCTTAAGCCATGTGCTGCCTGTGGGTGCTGTCATGCTGGGGAGCCGAGCCAGATCATGGGATCTGGGGTAAACCCTCTGGGGCAAGACCTTTGAGATGGAAACCATCTCTGCTTCTTTTGGTGATTCCCCTGTAGGTGTGGTCCTGAGTGATGTATAGGGAAGCTGGGGTAGTGTGACAGCAGAGACTTCCATGTGGTTGTACAAAACAGGGGTAATGCTAATAATTACATATCACATGTAGTTTTGACTTTCCCTGAATAAGCAGTTTTGTAGCATGGAAGGGAAAGGAAAATGTCTGCCTTTGGAAGGAAGGCCTCTAATTTGAGACTGCAGGAGCCACTCTGGTGAACTCTCTGAGGGGTTTCATGGGGATGGTGACAAGCTACAGCTGCTGGAGGGATGCTCTGCAGAGCAACTTGTTTTTCTTCCTGTTGTGTTAGACTGCTGTGGCATGTGCTCCTCCCTATGAATACCTGGATTGTCCAACGCTATGTAGCTTTGTAGAACCACCCATTCCCTCTCAGGTACTTCTGTGGGTGCCTTGTGATTATTTGGGGTTTTTAAAAACTTCTATTCCATGTAGAATATTATTTTCTGTTTTTCGCTGAATGCCATTTAACTTCAGGTTTTTGCTGGAAAGTTTTTGAGGTGATATATGACACACTTGCCATGTTCACCATGCTTGTCATGGGCTACTTTGTGTCATGTCACCCTTTTTCTAATCTGTGCTTTCCTCAGATGCTGAAGTCTAGTGACTTTAGCATTATAGAAACAATTTTCAGTCTGTTGGAAACAGGTGTTGGAATAGGTTTTAGTCATTTACCTCTTGTGTTATGTGAACCAAGCACGCTGATGCTCTGATAGCTTGATGTCTTTCTGGGCCACTTCCAAGGATCTTGGAGAAGGAGGGTGCTGCAGCTGTTGCAATTTACTGGCTGTTCAGTCCACCAAGGTTCTGCTCCTCAATTCTCTTGTAACAAGAAACATCCCTCTAATTTAATAAGATAATGGCTGCCATATGCCTTTCTTCATTCCCTCTTTTCTTCTTCAAATTTTTCATGTGTGTTTATGTACTAAAAGGGGACCATCCTCCATGCTAGTAAAACACTGAAAGTAGGTAAGTTTCTGCTTATTTAGAAACATTTTAATGTATAGAAAATAATCTTAAAGGCATTTATATTAGTTTTTTATACTGAGGTACATTCCACATATTTGTTAATCATTATTGGTTTGATTATTTTGTTTGACGTAACTTATTTTTCCAAGGACTTTTATTACAGCAATTACACATGAAACTTAGAAGGAAGTACAACATCAGATCACTAGAGATTCTCTGCTGCTTTTACAGTTAATTTTTATGTTTTGTGGTATTAAAGTTAATGATTTCTGGCTGTGCTGGCTGTTTCACATGCGTAGTGTATATTGTATCTGCTTTATTACTGAGGGTATTTTTTTGAACCCACATGCGTCAATGTAATTGGTAGGAAACTTACCTTTGGTTTTGTAATTGAACACACAGTTGTATTTGGGTGCTTTCTAGTGCTGCCTCTTTTATTGATCTAGCAAGTGACTTGTAGCAGTCATATAAAGTATATAATTACCAAGAGGTAATTATATAAGTATATATTATATATATATATATAAGTACCGAGAGGTACTGCAGCTTTTGTGTTACATATTGTGATCTCTATATTGCCATGTGTGCTGTTCTGCTCTCATTCTGCATTTCACTTTTCTACTCCCTTTTGAGTAAGCTGCATATCGAGCAGCTTACTACCTACCATAAAACCCCCTCCGTTTTAGTTTTGAGGCAGTAATTTGTAGTCCTTTAGTAGGTCAGTGTTCCTGTTTGTATAAAAACATTTGTGAAAGTGGCAGCAAGAGCAAATGAGATGGAGTCAAGCTCTGGTGGTGTTTTCACTGCATTCCCTGCTCAGAGGGTGGACAATGCACTGCTGCCTGTGGGAGCTGGCTTTGCTCTGTGTGTGCAAGCTCATCAGCATGGTACCTTGCTGTGCTGGGGAAAGAGCTGGACCCATCCCATGGCTCAAACCATGTGGTGCATGAAGCTGTGTTGGAGGACTGCAGGGGGCTGGTGTGAGACAGCTGTGGCAGTAGAGGGCAGCTGAATGTGACTCTTCTGTCTTGGGAAGCAAAGACTTTTTTACTTTTTTTTTTTTTAGCCTCCTTTTATAATGCCTCTTCAGGGCAATACTGAGTATTGGCTGTATTTGTGCGCAGTAGGGTAAGGAAGACAAAGGGTGAGCACTTGAAGCCCAAATGATTTCTTGTATAAATTGTTTAGGATTAGTTGTGTGCCCATCAGCATGATAATGGGTCTGTTTCTGCAGAAAATCAGATAATTGATCCAAGTTACAGGCTAGATGGTTTATCTCATGGTAACCACTTCCTTGCATGTCCAGGGTGACTGCAATAGCTCTGTTCTTTTAGTCATGTTGGAGAAACCCTTGAGTCTCTCTGAGGAGTTTTGAGATGAGGAGCATTGTGGTCTCAGCTTTGGTGTCCTCAAGGAGCTCAGGGGCAGGGGTCTGTGCTGGCACCACACCTGCCTTTGACTTTGGTGGGTCACTGAGTGGGAGGTCATTGGGAGGATCAGTTTGTTACTGTATCTCTGGAGGACGAGAGATGTGGGGAGGTGAGTGGGCAGATAGTGGTTTGGAAACTGTAAAGATAACATCGTGTAAAGAAGTTAGAGAAGGTGCCTGGCTGGTGTGTGCTGCCTGGTACAGCCAGCCTGTGGTCCAGTTCCCTTTGCAGAGGCCCATCTGTCTCTGTTGTGGAGCTCCTGTCTGCCAGCATGGTGGGTGGAGGTAGTTCACTGCACACCCCAGAGGTGAAAATAACTGCTTGATGTATTGTGCCTGCAGGACAGAGGCTGTGAGGGAGGAAGAACAACGTGGTGTGGTAGTAGAGCAGTTGGGGAGACAGCTGGATGCTCTTGAACATCCCACTACTCTCCAAATCTCAGCAACTTTTTTCTTCCTCTGCTGCCTTTCCTCCATTTTTTCCTTTTTCCTGCCATTCTCAAAAAAGGTGTGTGAAAAGACAGAATGGATTTTCCTTTTCAAAGCCTCCTGAGAAAGCCTAACTTTTCACATCCACCTATGTCACTGTGTCTTCTCAAAAATCAAATATAAGCAAACATAGTACTGTTTTCTAAACCAAGCCAATGCCACCCCAAACTTGAAATTAGCTAATGATATAATTATCCCGTTTAATTATCATTGTTTGTCTTGCTGTCCTTATTGAGGCAGTTTATGCATATGTTCTGGATGAGAAAATGTGTTTCAATTTTTTTTTTACAGTTGCTGTGTGCTAAAATGAAAAAATAAGCCAACCTAATTCCGTTAAAATGTATATTTTATAGAAAACACGTATTTCCTTAGAATGTAGGTTTTATGGAAATATCTGAAATTAAGGAGTCAATAATTTTAACTTAATACTTCATTTATAAGACTTGATTTTGAGCTTCATATTCTAAAGCTAGTATGTTGTGGAGCAGCTAATCATAGGAAAGGCAAATAAGTATCAGATTACAAAACTTTTCTACATTAAAAATATGACCATATGTGCCTCTGAATAATTCCAGATGGAAGGCTGGTTTATAATTTATTTTATATTACATTTCTTCAGAATTCTTTGCTTCTTTTTTTCCTTTCTTTTTTTTTTTTTTGTTGTGAACATAGGTTGTGAATCCAGAGATATATTACAAGCAGAAAAAAAAATAAATAGAGAGAGTGCAAAATAATAGTTTATGCCAGCAGAGTTTTAGGCTGGACATTATGAAAAATTTCTATACAGAAAGGGTTGTAAAGCATTGGAATAGGCTGCCTGGGGAGAGGTGGAGTAACCGTCCCTGGAAATGTTCAGAAAACATTATGGCACTTGAGGACATGGTTTAGTGGGGAATGTGGTGGTGGGTTGATGGTCAGACTTGATGATCTTAAAGGTCATTTCCAACCCTAGAGATCGTATTTCAATTGCTAGGTGTGTAAATCCCATTCCCCAATGTTTTGGCTGTATACTTTAGCTAACAGGGACGCCAGCTTCCAATTGGTCACAGATACTTTTTAATACATTATGTAGTCTCTGAGTGATCCCATTTTAGAGTACTATTCTTTTTTAATATGTATTTTAAGAAGCATGTTCAGATGCTTATTGAGACAGTTCCCAGAGTGAATGTGAAACCTTTCAAATAAAAAGGGAAAAACTTGAGAGAGTTACAAACCTCTGAAGACATGAAAAAAATGTTATAGTAAAAGTGGTTTTGCAACCTTGGCTCTGTTTGCTGACAGTAGTGCAGCATGGAACTCCTTTGGAAAGGAACATACTCTTAAGAGCTTGTCAGCTTATTCTGTTTCATGAGACTTCTTTTAGAACAGCCTTGTGTTACAAAAAGAACCTTAGAAATAGGCATAGCTTGGTTCATCTTGTCAAAGGCAGCAGTTAAATATTTTGGCTCAGTAATTACAGCTGCACTTTCATGCAAATGTGAGAAAAATGTAATTTTAGGTAATAGTCAATGAAGTTATAATTGTTCCTTTGTGGCAGGTCACTTGGGGCTCCCTTTGGGAGTGGGTTGTAGTAATCCTCTTACCCTCCTGCCCGGGGCAACTTGATCATTCTTCATCCCCAAGTGGAATGCCTGAATTGTGATTCTGGTCCTTATTAGTCCTTGCTTGCTTTCTCTTTATCATAGTGCACTATCAAGTTAATTCAGGATGATCATTTCAATTCTTACTATCTGTGTCTATAGTGTTTTCCTTGCTTCTTTTTATTTACTAATTTCTCACACAGTTTGAACCATACAAGTCACCATTGTAGGAAATAATAACTGTAGCTTTGTTAATAGATTCTTTATGTTTAACTTCACTCAAACTTCACTCAAACAGGGTCCATGTGCAATGTATTAATAACACAAACTATGAGCTCTGCATAAAAAGTGCCTGTTCCAAGTTGCTTTTTCATCTGTATCCTCCTTGTTTTTATTTGTTTATTTCCCCACAATCAAATTTCAGGGCTTTAAGAAAGGCTATGTACTGTATTTACTTAATGGCAGAGGAAAGTACGGTCTTTTGTTTTGGCCGTGACAATCACAAAGTCAAAATATCTGGAAAACTTATTTCCATGTCTGGAAACTTTATCCTTCTTTTACTACTTCTTGGGGCTAAATATTGATTAAATTACTGATTATTCAGGAGTCCTGTGAAATACAAAATGCTTCAGAGCCCCTTGGTTTTAAGCCTTTAGAACCTTGCCCCAATGCCTTTCAGTGGGCTGTGCAATTAAGGAGGTGTTCTTCGTGTGCTTTGCTGAGGTATTAACTGCTTGTTTCTGCAAAATTGGGATTTTCTTTTTGTAATGCATGCAAAGTGAGTTCTGTTGTGTGTGCTTTGTACAATAAGTGTAAATATATGTATTTTTTTAAAAAAAATCAGGTCAGGTTCAATGATGTTACAAGTATGTGCAGCTTAAGAGAAATCATCTTGATTTCTCAAAAAGCATCATTTTGTTGAAAAGTGCAATTTGAGTAAAATAGTTTCTGGAGTACAGAACCTCCTGTACAGTGCTATTTCTGAAATCCTGCTAGGAAAGAGGCCAGGGTTAGAAGGGGAGCAAAATTTAGCAGTATGGAAGACTGGGATTGCTAATGGTAAGCTTTTTCTCGTGCTTGTGACTGTACCATTTTTATGCAGGAGTCTTTGAAAGACAGATATTGTGATATTTCTCCTATGCTGAAGTACTTCTGTGGTCATCTTTTTTTGGTTCAAATTCTATACTTCAAGGGATTTTATCACTTTTCTATGAAACCTTTGCCCTGTGCTTTAGCATTTTAGATGAAAACCATCCTTTGCAGCTAGAAATTCCCATTAATTGGCTTGTTTCTCACACAGAGTAAGTTTAAATGTATTCACAAGCCCTTGTGTATAAAGAGGAGGGTGTTTGCTTGCAGTTGCTTTCAGAAAACAGGGGAGTGAAGGAGCCTTTGCAATATCAGGCTTGTTTGCTCAGTTGCTATTGTAACAACCCCCTCAGAACTACTGCGTTGTAAATGACACCCTACCTACAGTTAATTATTTGAAATTCTAAAATTAATTATATTTGGTGAACATTTAACCTGGAGAACTTGCCTTGGCACGTCAGGCCGGTTAACTTGTGTGGTGTGGTGCTCTTTGCATGCATTTTTTTACTTCTTAAAGAGCTAATGTAGCAGTAGCGAGGCACTGTCTGGCATTTCTTAAGGTTTCTGATGATTCCTCTGCATTAGGGTTTCAGGAAGACACTGTCACCACACCCACCAGCAGCTCCCTCTTCTCTGGGGACTCCTTTTCCTGGTATTTCCTATGGTGCCTGTGAGATTCAGCCATTCAGAATTTGACTTGTTTTCCCAGCTGACCTGATTGTGCTCGGGAGTCAGAAGCCCATGAGAAAAGCCATTGCAAGCTGGCAAAACCTGGCCACCTGTGCCCTTGCAAGGGATGGAAGGCTGGGCTGGGGTGTGTGTGTCATGTCTTGGAGCTCATTTTGACAGAAACCGTATTTCGGAGCAGAAATGCGTAGGAACTCGGTTACATCAGCACCAATTTTCTGTGCAGAGCGCGAGGAAGATGTTCTGGGGTGGGTGCATAATCAGCTTAAAACATGACTGAATCGGTTCAGTCTTTCAGCAGGAATTCCCTTTGAATAGAAATCAGGCATGAAGAGCACAGCCCCACATGGAAGTGATTTGCTGCAAGTATGAAGATGTAAAATTTGAAAAAGGAGAGGGATGCTGTAAATGGGAGGCATGATTGCCACCCCCAGCATATCCTTTCACACAAGCTAATGGTGTTTCTTCAGGTGAAATGTGGGCTGGCAGAAGACAGGAGACAGCATTATATCTCAAGATAGATACTTAAATCTTTAATTAAAAGCAGGTGTTGGTGGGGGAGAGGATGCCTTAGGAGCACAGGCGATTGCAATAACCAAAATGTGTTGAAAGATAAGGTGATGCATAAAAATCTAGAGGATTGTTGAGTGTTAAAGCTCAGTGATACAGTTAATTTCTTCATAGAGAAGTTCTTCCACATTACTCAAAAAAAACATGCTATGGCTTTAGGCATTGATATCTGTATAAATGGATACTTTTTGGTCTGAAAGTCACCTTTTGATCACTTTGCACTTTCTGTATGAGTGAGTTGACATTTTTAGTGTGAGTGAAAAATAAAATGGTAGGTATGTTTGTAGTTCTGCAAAACATTGATGCTCCCTAATAAAACCACTAAGTAGGGGTTCTAACTGTTTAAAAATTCCCTTTACAGGTAAACACCTGGAAGTGGTTAAAATGCTTAAATATAAATGTTTCAGGTTTATGTTTCTATGACTAGATAGATAATGGTTTCTCCAGCTCTTTTTGGTGGTCTAATCTGCTTATTTTAATTGTCTAAACCAGCAAATCTATAGTGACATGGAGATGACTGGATCAAGAAAGTGCAACTGTACAATTCAGTTTTCTTGTTATTTTTAATAGACATATAGACTTCTTATTTGTATAACCTTCCTAATTTAATGACCAGTGGTACCAATATTAGATGCAACTGCATTTGTTCAAATGTCTGAGTGATTATTCAGTTTTTCTGTATCTTATAAATTAATTACCCAGATATATCTGTTTAAATCCTATATTTCTGATGCTACACTATCTTGAATGATGGAGTCTCATTTGCCTGGGCTGAATTTTTGTAAATGGCGTTTGACAAGCCAGCAGACAGGAATTTAGAAACTGGTAAGTGTTGGCATCTTTAGTTACTCATCACATTGTGCCACACATGCCCTCACAGAAGGCTTATAGGTATGGGGTTTTTGTTTCCTCCCCTTGCATCTGTCCATGCAGGGCTTATTCTTCACTTGTTGGCTGATTTTCAGACACGTGTTAGTTATTTTTGTGTTGTATTTCTTTGCAATCAGGGAGCTAACAAAAACTGTTCCAGTGCATGCGTGTTTGCATGTAGCTGAAACTATCTATGTAGATGGCTTTGCTTTGCAATAATGTAATGCATACCCAAAATGTTAATTTGCAGCTTGGCAAGAACGGTGAGGAGTTCAGTGCTTTGCATCTTTGCAGTGTTTTTTGTACATTCAAAATGCATTTGATTGTACTCCTTTCATCAGAAGTCTCCAGAATGTTTGGACCAGCAAAATAGGAAATCTTCTACTGAAACTGTTTCCCCTTCTTTTCCATCCTCTTTAAGATTTTTTTAATTTTTTTTGCATTTTCTTCTTCTTACATGTATGATAGTATAAATTGCACTCAGTTCAATAGCTACTCGTACAGCTCATGAAGAAACTCTTACAATGCAGGCTGTTCTCCAAATGTCAGAAATGCATTCTTAGTAATGGCTGACTGTCTGCAACATGTCTCAACCTCTATTTTTAAATTACATATTAGTGCATAAATTCTCCAGTATTTTAGTGTAAGTTATTTTCACCCAAGTCCATTCACCTCATTCTTCAAGCTTGTGGGCTTGTTTGTAAATGCCCACAACTTTAACCACATGTAGCAAGTGTATTTTTTTTGGAGGTGTATATTGTTGGATGGGCTTGTTTTCTTTTGTCTCCATTCTTCCCCACAGGCCATCACTGAAAATTAAATTCTTCAAAATATTAGTTTTTCTTATGAAAATAGACTTTTCAATGAGTAGATGAGAGATGTTTTTGTGACTACATGAAGAAGGAAGATCAGTGTGAGGAACAGTTTATTGCTGGGTTTTATCTTGTTGGGTTCTACTAACCTGCACTTGTCACCACTGTAGATTCTTCTTGTTCCACCTAGGTTCCAGCCTTCAAAGTTCAGTTAAAAGCCTTCTAAATTTCAGTTAGACTTCTAAAGTTAACTTAGACTTTAGACACACAGTATCTTTATTATATTTATTAGCAAAAAGTAATTTTTTCTTCTGTATTCCATGTATGTAGACTGGTTTCACATTTTTCAGAGAGGGGGCAAATTCTGTCAACCTCTGGCTTAAATGATCAGATACTGAAACAAGTAATAATCCCTTCCCCTGTTTTTAACAGACTCTCGGTCGGGGGGACTGTCCATCAACATAAATCAAAGTTATCACATCGCATTCTGCTGAAGGTGTTTCAACATATGCAGCTGAAGCACAGCAGGCCAGATCCCTTCTCCTTGATGGGGTTCTGTTGATTAACATCAGCTGAATTTCTGGCCCAGCATGTCCAGGGGTCTCAATTCCCAAACACAGCCCTGCTGGCTCTGCAAGACGCCAGTGCCACATTTATATTGGAGGAAAGTTTGTTGTATCAGCTGTGTTACAGAAAATTGTTTTCCCCGGGCTGTTTGTTACAGACTATTCATTGTTACTTTAGCTGGATATCAGATGCTCCTGTTTAAACAAACAAATTTCTTCTCCTGGTTTTCTTCAAGATGTCATGCAGTGAAGTACCTCTGACTGAGACAAAACGAGTGACACATATGTATTCAATAAGTGACATCAGGATTTGTTCAAACACATCAATAAAGCAGTCATTGAATTGTGACTTCAGAGTAGGTTCTAGTGGCAGTAAAACAGCAACCAGAATCTCTAAAAATTTCTATTTTCAAGACACTTACCTTTTGTCCCAGATGTTTCTTTTCCCCTTCACGCCAGATCAGTGCCACCAGCTTATGTACTTCCTGTGTTGTTGCTCAATGCTGAGCCACAGAAAGGTATGATTTGCTATATTTAAGGCAGAAGTCCTTATGTACAGATAATGTCTAGGCAACTGTGTGTTTGCATTTCTGGATTTTTTTCTCTTTTTTTCTTTTTTTTTTATTTTTTTCTTTTTTTCCCCTTATGTTTCCCCTTATTCCTTGAGTTTTGACACAGCATTTTGGAGCATCTGCTGACAAGAGTATGTCAAAAGAGCATAGAGTACTATCTTCTATTCTTGCATTTTGGCTGGCAGTGTGTTTTGGCTTGCTGCTATATTACACTTGTAATCCTATACCAAGCATGCTGTCCTAGAATAGATCATAGAATCACTGAAAAATGTAGGTTGTCACCGCTGGAGGTCATCTGGTCCAGCACCCTCCAGCTCCAGCAGTGATGGCTTCAAAAGCAGATAGTGTTAGTCAGGGTCTTTCTCCAGCTGAGTTTTGAATATCTAGAATTAAAAAAAAAAGGTTACAACTCAGGTTACAGAGGAAAAGAAATGGGTTGAGGGTGTTCAACAGGTAGAACAGGTGGCTGAGTCGGAGTTTCCTTTGTTGCCCCTTCCTTTTGCACTGCTGAAGAGAGTTTGATTCACTATTTTTCTGTAGTCCACACTAGTCCCAAGGTAGTGAAGGATTGAATTGGCTCCTGCTTTGACTTTTCGCACAGCCTCTGGTGTTCCGTGATGTGCTGCAGCCTCCCTACCACTGACTCTCTCCAGCTCTCTAATCTCCTCTGTACTGGGAGATACCAAGCTGGAGATGTGTCTAGCTTCCCCCCACCACAGGAATAATAATTTCTGCCAATGTGTTGGCTGCTATTCTGCCCAGACAGCTCAGTGAGTGGACAGCCTTGGCTGCTGCAAGGGTCCTTTGCTGACCCCCCCCAGTTCCTTCACCTGGATCTTCAGCTTCTTTGTGCTGGTCATCCCAGCCTGAATGGCTGTGTGGGATTTTCCTGCACTGCTGCAAGACTGTGTTTGTCTTTGCTGAATATTGTGAGACTTCTGCCAAATCAGTTTTCTAGTTTGTCCTGATGCTGAGGAGCAGCAGCCCTACACCCCACCATTTCAGTCCTCCCCAAGGCTGATGATGTCATGGATTTATAGAATTCAGGTTGGAAAAGACCTCTGAGATCAAGTCCAATCATTGATCCAGCACCACCAGGTTCACCGCTAGACCATGTCCCTTAGTGCCACATCTGCATAGCATTTAAATATCTCCAGGGGTGGTGATTCAACCCAGGAATTATCTATGTAATGTGACCTGAATTCTTCCCTTAAACTGCATTAGGAGTGGAGTATTGATTACTCTTAACCAGGATGAGGTTCATCCCATGGGCCAGATGAGGCACTATTTACCTGGCTACTGACCCATGAGCAGGTACCATTGAGATCAGCCACCAGTAGGACTATTAGACCACAACCACTGCATTTGAAGCCTGATGACCTGGCCAGTTTTTCATCCCATGCCTAAAAATGATCACATATCTTCTTCTCTCACCCAATCCTTACATTTGAACAATGCAGATTTAATTAGCAGGTTAGTGGAATGGAAATTATTAATATTGTACACTTCTAAAAATCCATTATTGCATTTAAGAAAGAATTGGAAATTGTTTGTGGAAAACTGAGAGCCCAGCAGAGGAATCTTTTTGTTTTTTCAACCAGTATAGATTTGTGAAAGTGTCACATTCAAAGTGATTTAAGCTGAAAAGAAACTAAAGGGAGAATTGCAATTGGTTTGAGTTAATTTATTCGGTACTAATTTACATTGTTTAAACTTTATTGCACTGGCTGCGTGTGGAGACCATTTATAGGAAAAGCAGCTGAGTAGTTTTAAGGAGAATGCATGACAGTAAAACTGCAAAGTATCAGGATCCTGATTGATTCCTGAAAAGCAGCTGAGTTAGAGTGGTTTTAAGAGAATGAATGGCAGTAAAACCACAAATATCAGGAGCATTCAGCATATTGGAAAAATTTTTACATCATTTTCGCTTTAAAGTCACTGAAGTTTTAAAACTGTTAAATGTACAACTTTTTTCTTTTTTTTCTTTTTTTTTTTGTTTTCTTTACACTTTGCGAGACTCTTTTCTGGACATGATGGCAAATTATTGTTTGTTATTCAGAATTCATTTTGTAAACTGTTCTTCTGAAAAGGAGCTCATGTTTGGCTTGGATAAGCCCAGGAACTACAAGCACAATCATCCTGAACACTTAGGCACATCTGAGCCTCAAGATGCAGCTCTGGGCAGGGTTTGGTGGAGACAGGGGCAGGGGTCCTGTTTCATAGGGCAGTGAGATAACTTGAATGAGTGTTGGGAAGTCACAGCTGAACACCAGGGAGCTGTGAACTTGCTAGGGAGAAAACAGGGATGGGAAAGCGTGTTTCCAGCTCAGGAACAAGGGATGTCTGTGAGCTTTGTGGAGAATTTTCCCGGTGTGTCAGCGTGAGGAATGAAGTTGCAAATAGGGGAGATGACTGTGGGCAGAAACAGGGCTTCTAGCTTTGCACAGCAACTTAAGGCAGGAATAATTCAGTCTAACATTGCTGTCAAAAAGGGGGATTAGTATGGTTGGTCCTGTGGTGTGGTGATTACACTGATTTTATACCTCTTTTTCTGCTCTTCCCACCTGATACCTCCCTCTCCGTTCCCTTTCCCTTGTCAAACTCACCCAGCACCCACCACAATCTGCTACATTGACAGACATGTTCAAACAGCTATATTGTATTTAAAATATATACTCATAGCTCTGTATTAGTCAGGTTAACCTTACATCATGCCTTAGTGCAATGATTTTGCAAATCTCACTCCATTATTACTTACATGTTCTTTCCAATTCTTGTTTTGAACCTGAGAAGGTTTGCACAGCCAAAGATGTTTGTTTGCCTCTTAATTAAGCCAAGCAGATTTGATTGTCAAAAAATATACAATTATGTTGACTGTGCTAGTGGATAAGTGTTTGGTAGATGACTTAATTCCAGAAAATCTTTGGAAAGAAAAGTATCTTCAGTGAGGCACCTTGATGAATGAACATACATTTTCAGTATGCTGTGTAAGTGGTTTGTATTAGCAAATGCAGTGGTCAGAATGTCACCTAAAAAAGATAATGTGGTGGTGGCAGAGATCAGATCTAGTGTGCTGGAAATGAGCAAAAAATGGTTCTTGAAAATTTGCATGTGCTTGTTTTTTGTCCTAAGTGTTGATACAATGTTTTTGAAGGTTATATAAAAAAATAGCCTTTTTGCTGTTGTTGATGTATGCAAAATAAAAGCCTAAGAATTGCTGGAATGAATGTCAAAAAAATTCCAGCTATGAATTTATACAGCTGTGCATGGTACTGGAGACATTTACTTGTCAAATGTAAAGGAATATAAATACAAATGGAGGTGCATTGCCCTTTTATTCTTAAACACTTGAGTTTGCTGGAAGCACAGAAAATAATGAACCATTTTTCAAGGTGCTCTATGTATAGATGATGCCAGCAGGGGTTTTACAATAAAGAGAATACCTTCAGTTTTGAATGGAATTCATACCTACATTCACCATACCTTGAGTAGTGGTCACTCTTCTGAAAATAGTCTGCTATCAAATACAGGGAAAAACTTGCAATCTAGTTTAACCTAAAGGAAGATGTTTATATTATTTTAATTTCTTTTTCATTGTTGACAGTGGCAAGTGGGTGATTTTTGTTTGTTTGTTTGTTTCCCCGCTCATTCTTTGTTTGTTTTTGGTGCCTTTTGGGGGAGCTTTTTTTCCCTCTCTCTCTACAGGTTGCCTGATACTCACCTTGCAGAGGTTGAATATGGAATTGAGCAGCAAGGTATATCTGCTGGAAGGGGCTGCAAGTTCACCTTAAACTGCTGCTTCAGTGAGAGAGGACTTGGGTGTTGGGGAAAATTGGGGCAGGGTTTTGAGAGGGAAAAGCTCATGTGCAGTTGGGATTTTCCCTTATGGTGCTGCAGGGAAGAAACACGTGTTCTGTTTTCACTGTATGCAATCACTGGAGATCTTGGTCTCTGCGGTGACCTAATCAAGATCATGTGCAATCTTTGAGTTTCTGACACAAGTCAGTAACTTTAGTTCGGAGAAAACCACTAACTTTTAGGCAGTTCTGATGTTCCTCTCTGCCCCTGGGCACAACCTTACATTTGCAGTTATAAAGGTGATTCTTGGTCTGTCGGTCTGATCGAAATTCAACAATCTAATTAATTTTGGAGAATATAATTCCCTTTCTAATAATTACTAGTAATGTAGTCATTACTCACTGGTATTGAGCTGTTAGTTAATTTGCCTTTTGTGCTGTTAGCAATAAGCACAGAAAACTTGTGATTAAAATGTGATCCTGGTCTGTGAGTTTGTGAGATGGAATTAGTGGAGTTGAGTGGAGACAAAGCAATTCAACTTCAGCTCCCAAGATTCATCCAACTGACACTTCAGTCACCTCTGCCACAAAGCAAAAGAGAAATACAGAAGAAGTTCCCACTCCTTTCTTCAGTGTTTTTTCCCCTTGCAGATTTAAAGTGCAGACTTAAGTTTGAGCACAGGTCTATGTGTAACTGCCTATAAATAAAGTTCAGACTGCAAGTAATTTTTTGTACCATCAGAAATGAAGAGCTGGAAATGTCCTTCTGTGATGCACTGGCATTTTCTCCACCATCCTCTCTTGCTCTACTCCATCCCTCTGCTTATGTGGCTTGGCTGCTGCATTTTTTTTATTTCCCCAGGTGCAGGCAGGTACTTTAAACAAGCTCCTGGCAGGGACTAGCAGCTTTTTCCTCTTTGTTGGCGGGATTTGGGGAGGTCATGCGGGCACTTGCTCCAGGAGCTGGGAAATTGTGTTGCAGTCTGTTCCAGTTAGGTTTCATGAGTAATTGCAAGCTTCCCTTATCTGTATTGTCTTAAGGGTTTCTATTGTTAATTGATTCAGTTGCATGAAGCTGTGACAGCTGTGATAAACCTTACCATTTTTACTTCCAGTTAAAGATTTATAAAACGTGAATTTCACTGTATGTGGCTTGAAAGTCAGATGGGGAGCTTCTGAGTGTATTTGTTTAATTGTCTGTAGCCAAGTACAATTAGCATGTACTGTACAGGCAGTGTAATTATCCTGTCTAGTAAGCATGCAGAATTATTCCTTACTAGATTATTTTATTATTCCCTTGGTGTAGTATGGGGCAGCAGCTGGATTCCTATGCTAAAAATAAGAAAGGAAGATGTGCATTTTGCATATTGCATCAGCTTTCAGCGAGCTTAAAATAATGTATTGTGCAAGAACATGTCCTTCAGCTGTTTGCCTAAAGACTATTGACAAGTTTAACTTCTTTGAGACACACACACGCACACCCTGCCATGTATGGACACAGAAATAATACCATTCAGCTTATAACCCATTCAGCTTATAAAATAACTCATCAATTTTTATCCATTGGTCTAAATTTAGGAGGAATTTGGATTGTTTGCATGGAAGAGAAGAGGTAGCATTAGCTTTAACTAAAATATTGTACTCTGACTGATTTGGCGTGAGTGCTGGTCTAATTAAGTGCTTTCTGGAAAGATTGTTTATGTGTCCATCTGATTTCTTTGGTTTTGTTTCCCAGGGAGGGGAATTGGAGAATGAATGTGTCGTGTGAAACTTTTTTTCTTTAATGTGTGTGCGTTGATGCCTTTGTTTTTGTTTGTTTATTTGGATTTTTTTACAAGTGAAATCACATATAGATATTTTGCAAAGTTAAAGCTTATTTTATTGGTTATTTTTGAAATTATGCAGTCTTGATACCTGTAAACTGGGCAGGACAAAAAAAAGTTAAGGAATTTGGTACAGGGTGGGGAAGAGATCACGATGACACTGAAGTTTGCTCTTTAGGGAGGAGAGACCTTGTAAAAAAGCTTTTATTATAACTTTGCCAGATTGAGTGGGTGCTTGCACTTGTTGATGTTTGAATCAATGCTGAGATAACAACTTCTAATGTTTTTTATACTGGCATTGGAGCAGAATGAGCCTGTTTCATGGAAAGACTCACTGAGATATTCTTTGTTTTAACTTACTCTAGCAGAAATAATCTGAAATCATGTCTCTATAATTCTGTATACTAGAGACTATCTCTCAATTGCAACTCTTGGAGAATCAGCAATAAATGCATCCCAAGTACCAGTTATGCATTACTGCTTGTATGTGCTCATAAGTTGGCTAAACTACTGCAGTAATATATGTCATATCTTGTACAACAGAGGTGTATTTCTAGCACGGAGATGCTTAGAAATAACTTCACATTCCTCTTCTGTCTTTCACTTTAGCTGTAGAATAATATTTTTTTTCTCTGCTTTGGTGGTTTTTTTTGTGTTGCCTCCATATAGTTAATACTTAAAGAGAGAGCAATATGGTTGTTCCAGTAGGCTAAGTAGCTATTGACCTAAATGTTTAAAGCCTATTTTGGAGATGTGAGATGAAAGTATAACTTTTGTAAATGAACTTTCAGCTTCAGTGTTTGAGACTTCTATTCATTTTCTGCTCTGTTTCTCACTGTGTTTTTTTTTTACACTGTGTGTATAAATTAAAAGTAATGACATCTTTAAGAAGAGAAAGCAATGAAAATGTCATTCATATCTGTTAAGTTATGACAAGTTTGCTTGGGCTTCTTTCTATGCATGTATTTCCTTAGAGGCATTTATCCCCAAGGTTGGTGAAACATCACTGCTCATTCCAGTGCATCTCTCATTTCCTCTAAGACAGGTGGCAGCTAGCTCTAAACCATGTCTATGAAGTGCCAGTGTCCTTTTGTCTGTCCAGTACTTACTGGCATTTCTTGGGATGATGTGGATTTAGACATGTGTACAAATATCTGAATTCTGAATTGAGTGACCCAGCTGTTGGAAATACACTGCAAACACGAGTTGCAGAGTAGAATAACTTTTAAAAGCATCAGTTGATAGCAGTGCCAGGTTGTACTGTATGTTACTTTTGGAAGGTACTGAACTGTAGAATATGTGTGCTTGAATAAAAAGGATTAAATTTAAGTTGGAAGAAAAAAAAGAAGAAGCAGCTGATTGAAATGTTTTAGAGTATGATTCTAATACTACTGAAGAGGCACAGTTGCAGTTTTACCCAGGTAGTTTATTCTGCCTTGGAATCAGGGAATAGGCAGCCATGAAGCAGGTAGTCTTCATCCACTAAAATGTTAAAAAGAAACTAATTTTGAATAAGGTTGATTTTTTGGTGTGGTGTTTTTTAATTTGTTTATTTTTGGGGTTTTTGTTTGTTTTAAGGAAGATGTGTGTATGCTTTCAAAACTTGCAGAGAGAGCTGACATTTCTGTCTGAGCATTTGTAAAAGTCTGGCATGTCTAGCAAAGTGAATTGAGACAATGGATTGCAGGTATTTGATGGTAATTATTTTCCTTACTTGAGTCAGAATTTCAACTTGAGTGTAGTCCACAGAATAGATTCAATTAATTGCAAAATAGGTTTTTGTCTCTAAATAATTAAAAGTGTCCAGATACTGCCATACACAGGAGCCTGAAATTACCATTAGTACTCGGTTTAACTGTATTAAAACCAAATCCATGTATAAATGTGCAGATTAGAAATGATACTGCATCTAATTGGCTTTTGATATTTTCATGATCTGTACTAGCCGACAGTTAATCAAATGTTGATTAATATTAATTTAATTTTTGTTTTGTGGTTTGAATTTTACATCAAATTATATTACAAGAGGCTTAATCACAAGCCTGTTGATCTTTAACTCAATTTTTTAGTGTACAGTGCAGGGTCTTTTAAAAATAAATAAGTAACATTCATATACAAAATGAATGTTCTCAGCCTTAATTAGCTACTGAAACTGAAACGCAGACTATCAGACTCTATAATTAGAGCTGTATATTGTAGAGTTTGGGGTTCTTTTTGGTTTTGTTGGGGTTTGTTGTTTTTTTTTTGTTTATGGAAATGCTATTTTCTCATACTTAATTCTGGTTAGCCATAGAATTTTAGAGCTCTTAATTTGGTATGACACTTTTCCTTTTTTTGTGTTCTGCTACTCTGTGTTTCTTAACACATGAGTATGAAGGAGCACTATATTTTGCCAGTATAAGAACTGTTTCATATAATCCTGCATTAAAAGGTATTTAGGGAATTTCAGCAGTATGTACTTAACTGGAAAGATGAGCTATAGTGCACAACCTGCTTTAACAGGTTCCTGCAGTTTTGAATGCCTGCCCTTTGTGTACAGTAATACAGAGGCAGCTGATTAGGGTTGGCCAAGTTCTGCTACATTGACTGTAATTACCTAAACTTACACATGCCAGCTGTGATGAGGAAAAAATTAAGTAGGTCTTGCTCTTCTATCTTCTGTCCCTTATTTAAAGTAAAAGCAGATTACCTCTGAGACAAAAATGTTTTTAAAACCTTTGTGGTAGAGGGAACTAAGCCATGATGTTTGTGGTTTTTACATGTGAGAGGTTTTTCCAGATATTTTCCCAAATAAAAGCTAAAAGAGTACTGCTGAAGTGATCACCCTGAGCTGATAACTCTGCCCTGCCCAAACAAGTCCAGTGAATTTGTGGAGGAAGGAGCATAATTCCTGTCTGCCTACCCCTCCAGACAGAAGTAGGCCATCAACAGTTTGACTTGGGAAGCAAAGAACTTTGAATAATTAAATTTAGGTCATAAAAGTTTAAGTAACATCCGGTTTCAGAAAGGATACCTATGTCTGGAGGGTGTAAAAAAAAAAAAAAAAGACAAAAGGGAAGCAGGAAGAGAGAGAAGTACACCAAAGTTGAGTCAACAGAGGCCCTTCAGAAAAGGGGAATTCAAGCCTGAGGAAACCAATACAGAAAGCCATAAAATGCATCAGGCAAATGTATGGGAAGGAAATCAGAAGGGTGAGAAGTCTATGAAGCAGATGGTCTACTTTGTAATGTGTCGCTTTACAAAAATAGGAAGTGAAATAGTTCCTTCTCCAATACATAGTTAAAGGAAAAAAAACAAAAAACCAAAAAAACCCTGGGGCTGTAGATAAGTAATTCTATGGAGGTGTCTTGTTTGGTTTGTTTGGTTTGTTTGGTGGTTTTTTTTGGTCTTTTTGGTTTTTTTTTGGTCAGTGAGAGGGAAATACTGTCACACTTTAGGATGTTGAATAAAGCAATACTCAAGCTGGTGCCTTGAAACGCAGTGAACTATTGTGACCAGTTGGATATGCCAAAGAATTCTGGGAGAAGTCAGGGATGATGAGATTGTTCTGTTCCAAATGTGCATTTTGCTGTCAATGTGAGCATGGTGGAAGGACAAAAAGAATAAGGAAAGTTAATTATTTGACTAAAACTAGACCAGTTGGAGATAATACAGAGTAACCTAATGAAGCAGCATGAGTGAGCAATGAGACAAGGACAGCATGTTGGGCTAAGAGGATTTACTGAGGCTTAATTACTGTCTTAGTTTATGAAGCAAGGGAACAGGACAAACATGAGTTTACAGATTAAAGAGGACCTTGATGTAGATTCTAAATCCAGAACTGGGAAGCCAAATTTTAAGTACCTGGAGGAAATTAGAATGCTTTGTCTTAGTGCTTGTCTCCAAGGTATCAAAAAAAAAAAGGAGGGGTGGGGGAAACATATGAGACAATGGAAAGGTAGAACATCTTCTGTGAACAATGAACACTCAGCAAAACTAAATCCAAGGAAAAGGAAATACTTCCACCCACTCTTTTTTCCTTATCCTTGTTCTCACAGAATCTGTGTTTACATTGAATAACACATCTCTTTCAGAGGCCACTGAAGCTGAGAAATCTTATGAGAAATCAAATGATTTAGACATTTGTATGAGTGGCAAGTAAGAAGTATTACAGTAAACAACATTTTGTTTTTAGCAAAGTGTAAAATTATCATGGTTTTGGACATTGGCCAGTTTCAGAGGTGTGGTTTTTAGTTTTTCTGGTTCTTCCCCCTCACCCCCCTCCATAGTAAAGTATGTCTGAATGTGTTAGCAACATAAATGGAGAAGCAAATGCTTTCCCCTTTTCTGATACATGCTGTAGGATAGATTCACCAGTACTCTCACCAGATTGAATGTTCTTCTGAAGTACAGCCCTATCACATGAGCATCTTCTGACTTCAGTGTATGTCAGGGGTGATGGAATGAACATTTCTTTACTTCTTTTTTATGAAAGAAACAATAAAAACAATCAACCTTTCCCCCCTGCAACAAACAGACAAACAAAACTCCCAAATCAAATGCTTTGGTTTTTATCTTGTTTGACTCATGCTTGGGAAAGTCATTAGGACATGTTTATGAACATAGGAGTATATTCTCTCCAGTGTTTAACGAGCTGCTATGAGGCTGTAGCATCAATGGAGATGATGTGGGCTGTTATCTCTGGATATAGACAGAATTAAAAAGGAATTGCTCTGTCTGGAAATTGAACTCCCTTAGCAGTTCAAGTACTTCCATGTACTGGTGGCTGTAGGAGACACAATGTCTTTGCCTGCCCAATTCCATCTGCTTTGCAGCCACTGCTGTCACCAGGGAAAATACTTCTGAGGAGCTGAGATCTGCCCCATAACACGAGAATTTCCATCTCAAATATGCAAAGAAAAATCTGAGGGCTGAGGCGGTCTGGTGTAAGAGAGTCAGTCCTGAAGCTGTCAAATACAGCTGTTGATTTGTTTCTTTTTTTATTAAGAGAAATGCAAGTCAGTTGAAATCAGGCTGGACATGTTGGATCTCCTTGTCACTCCTTGAGATTTCCAGCTGATCTAGTGCAGATGGTGGCTGGTGGTCATGACTCCCTCCTGTGGCACAGGGAGATCCATAATTCATGCTTATGAAATTAACCTTTTTTAAATTTTTTGATGGTCAGGCTAAATCTTATTAGTAAGCATCAAATGCAATGAAATACTTTTTCAGAGGGGCTTTAAACTTTATAATGCACTTAACAAATATTCTTCTCTCGTTCACTGTGTGTTACCAAGAACATGTGCAAAGCAGTTTACATGCCTATTGCATTTATAGTGGATTTTTTTTTGATAGTTTTTTTATCTAGAGGGGCATGTGTAAATCCTTGATGTGTGAATGGCTTCTGCAGATGTGTTCAAGTAGAAACCCCACATTTCAAAGTCTGTATGTTATGGATGTAAAGTACTTGGGGCAAGACGAGGCCCCGTGTCAGTGTTATCTCAATAAATGTTTGAGGCTTGCGAAATGAAGGTGCTTTAACTTGGACTTTCCTGCTTGGGAGAAGAAACCTGTCTTTTATTACCGTTTGTGCTGAATTATGGGAGTTAATCATTGTTTGTGTGTGTGTGTGTGTGTATTGGGAGAGAATGTGTTCACTGAAGGCAGTAAATCTAACAGCTCAAGATGTTTTCTTCTACTTGGTGCACTCAGTGCAATATTCAATAATGCTTTTCCCATGTTAGGTGCTTTGAAAGGATTTTTAAATACAGTAATCACAGGTGAACAATGTCTTACAAAGAATGCTCTTGCAATGTTTGAGTAATTGGTGTGTAGTCTGAAGCACAGTAAAGCTGATATATGATTGTACACTCTGAAATACAATTACATCTATCATTAGACTTGACAACTCATACATTGGTTGAAGGCGAAATGCTCCCAGGGATCACATAATTTTCTTCATTTTCACTTAGTGTTCAGTTGATAATATTCAGTTTGTTGTAACTGAAGGATGCAAAGGTAGGTAAATTAAAAGGAGGTGCTGTTTTTAAGCATAATGTGGTAAAGCCCATACTAATAATTTCCTCACACTTGCTGACCTTCAGTGTGAGAACATGCTGTTGTCTGTCTAGTACAGTGTCTTTTAGCTAACTTCAGGCATCAGCAGCCTATTTCAAAGTGGGTGTAAAACTTCTGTACCAGACAAATGTGGGATGATCTTCCTTCTCATTCTCAATGAAGTTGTTTTATCATGCTAAAGAAGAGTTGCATGCCATGTCCGTTTTTAAAACTGGCTTTTCTTTGTGTTTTGTTTTGTTTTTTTTTTCTTTGTGCTTATTTTTGTCAATGGTAATCCATTTATTAATGGTAATCCATTAATTGCCCTCCTGAAAAGAAAAAGTGACATTTTTAGGAATGGTTGAAACCTTTGATGTTACATTTTTTAGGGTAAATATTTGTATTAACTTAAATACAACAATACTTGTAATTAAAATGCTGTTGTGTTTTTAAGAATATTAATATAGCTTATATAGATTTGTGTTAACAAATACAAAAATATTTCTTTTGCAATAGAGTTCTGAAGAAAACTAAGTCCCTGTTTAACATTTTTCTCTTCTTAAAATCGTTTTGAAGGCAACATTTTCTTCTACCAAAGTCTTTAAAACAAGACATTTAATTTTATTTTGCCAAAGCAATAAAAACTAATTTTGGTTGTAATGAAAATTAAGAATTAGATGTAATAGAAAAGAATATGTACCTATGAAATATTAATTGCTTTTTGTAAGGGTATTTTTGTTCATGTCTATTTGTGGTCAGTTGGAAGGAAGTAAGCACTTGGTCTCCTGCTAAGTGTGGAAGGCTTTAAACATGCATTGCTTGGTGCTAACTTTTTTAAAGCATTACTTATGACTGACACATCCTGGTGTAGTTTACTCTTCCCGCAAGTGACCTTGAAAGCATGTCTGTGCAATAATTGCTTATTGCTGGAACAAAAGATAGTTCTGTCTGTGATTTGTTTGAATTCAGGAAGCTGTGTTTGCCAAAGTAAAATCTTGGTGACGCAACTATGTCAGGTTTCAGCAGCCACACCTCTGCTAAGCAGTTTCAAGTTTTCAGTTTTAACCTTTGTTCTTAGCCATATTCCTTTTCCAGCAAAACTTCTGAGGTGATTTGCTTTCTTCCTTTTGCTGAAGCTGTGCTAAAGAAATGCCAAGTTAGAAGGAAAAGCAGCAGCAGCAAGTACTATTGAGGTTTCCAGCCCCTCTGTGCTGAGGCAACTGGATGGTAGCAGAATAAATGGATTCTCTTCCTGATCATTGTGGTAAGGTTGACACACAGTATTCTCAAGTGCTGAATGGTATAAATGGTGTGGGTTTTGGAGAATAGGATTTTACAATGCTATGCTTGATACCTGAAAAGTAATGCAGAACGTAATCACCGAGCTCCAGTTGCCTTCCATTGTGAAGGGATAGTGAATCCAATTAAATAGGTACTTCTTCACCACTGTAATGCTGTTTTCAGCGTGGCTCTGAGGTATTGCATTAACATTTGTCTTTGATATTGGTGTTTAATGCAAGAATACATTTCTAATGAGCCAAGCTGCTGAAAGTGCTCCCTCTAGGACTGTGTGAATATGGTTTTCACTGCTTTATGATGAGGATTTGCCTTTCTGTAATTATGGATTTGTAAGAATCACTTCAAAATTAATAGGTTTAGGACAGCAATTACAGTTTTGCAGTGTGTTAATGTGCCAAGTTGGCCCCTGTGCTGTACTGGCGGTGTATACTGACCTCTGCTCAGGACCGAGTCTCTGGTGAGTGCAACTTCTCACCATTATCAAACTGCAAGCAAGCATTTAATTACAAATTAGCTGTTTTAACTGCTTTAGGGGAAAAACCCCCAGCAGAGTTTTGAAATTAAATCCTGAAGGATCAGCATTTCAAAAGCAGATCTGTCCATTTCTGCCTGGAGCCATCCATATTTATGCGCGTGCATACACACGGCCCTTAATTATCAAATACCAAAGTTTCGTACTGAGATTTCTGGAATTTCACCCTTGGATGTAAATTCTAATTTTTGTCAGGCTCCAAAGTGCTTTAAGCATCATGTTTGAACGTTTTCTGAGTGTAGAGGGCTGAAATCAAGGATCATGGTCTTGGAGAGCATTCAGAGCTTTGTTAATACTGCTCCCCAGTCAGATGCAATGCCAGGGGTCAAATCTTTGTTTACAGCAGAAGTAAATGAAGCAGTCATTTTACAAATGACTTGTGAAGAAATGATAGTAGTGGTGTGTGGGGCCTCTCTAGACTGTTTGTTGCTTCATTCAGCCATGCCTCATCTTTGTCCTGCCTGATTTACTGCCAAATTATGGGACAACTCCCAAAGACCCTCACTGAAAGCAGTTTGTAATCTTCTACCGTGCTGAGTACAATACTACATTCATCATCATGTCCCACTGCTTATGAGTTAAAATGGGCATGCAAAACTTTTCATTTACAAAAATAGACTTTTTTTTCCTCCCTTCTAACTTGCTAATACTGTTGTGTGTTTCTTGCTCTCCTGTGCCTTCTGACAGGACTTCCAGAGCTAATCAGCACCACTCCTTTCCCAAGTCTCTCGGAGGTGCTGGGGAAGGATTCATGCATATTCTGTACCTTGAGAGACTGAACTACTTTCCACTAGGCACAGGCTAGGAAAATAAACTTGCAAGCCCAGTTTTTTTTTATGGGCAGCACTTTCCAACCAATGCAGCGGTCACCAAATATAGAAAAACTTTTTTTTTTTAAAAAAGAAAAATTCTAATATGGCTGCTGAAGTATTTAGTGTGGTTTTTCATTAGGGGAAAAAAATTACATTTTCTCATTGAATGCATTTTCAGGCATTGATATATGCAGATTTTCCTGCTGCAATACAAATAAACATCATCTGTGTTCAGTGTGGTCTGGATAGGAGAGTGGGTGTTTGCAGGAAGAATAGCTTCAGCTTTACTTGAAGTAAAGTTATGATAGACATAATATATCTATATATATCATGAAACTGAGAGATCCAGATGATCAAGAGCAGTTTATCCTTAATGATAAACAAAAGAAAACTGTGTGTGCCTCAGAAGAAGTTGATGAATGTAATTCCATCAAGAATTGGGGATAGTTGTTCGAATATTTGACTTTTACTGAGAGTTTCCTCGAACAATTTTTTTTCTTGTCTCTGTAATATGTAGTCTTCAAATTGAAATGAATTTTTAAAAGCTTGCTGGAGAAGGCAAGAGGTATACAACAGCTGTTGTAGATGAAAAAAGGTCTTTCAGCTTCCAAAGTAACTAAGTAAGTGGTGAATGCTAAAGTAGTGTGAAAATGGGATGGTAAAAGACTTGGAAAAAAAACATGAAAAAAATGTAATTTAAGAATGTTTTAGTTGAGGCCTGGTTTTCTGGCTGCATTTAGATATAAATGATACCCTTTCATTTGGTATGTGATGACCTCTGATAAAGGGCTGGGACGTGCACTGGGATTTTTATTGCTTTGTTAGGAAATAGGTAAATTTAAAAGTGTTGATAATTGAGTACCTAACGTTATTTTATGCAGAGATGAACCTTTTACTTGAAGACAGATTTACATGATATTCACAGCTCATAAATCATTCTTGCATTGCCTCCCTGCTAGACTGTTGGCAGTAGAATGCATTTCTCAAAATATGCCTGTTTTCAATTAGCTCAAGGAAAATTCTCTAGTTACAGCGAGAACATCCATCTCTATTACCTGCCCCAGGAATTAACACCCAAATACATTTGCATGAAGATTACCAAAGCTTACTGTGTGTAAGTCATGATTAGGGCTGATTTTTGAAAAGGAGAGGACAGGAAGATTTTACCCAACTGCCTCTGAAATGTTTCTAGTCCTGAGATTCAGTTGTCATGGGTTGTGGAACAGCTCCTCAGGAATGGAGACGTGCAGCCCAAAGCATTTTGGGCTTGGAAGGCAGGAGGATTTGAGAGAGCCAGCGTGGTGTGAGCTGGAGCTGGTTGGGCTCTGGTTCATGGGGGTAATGGAAAGGCAGGATGCTGCCTCGCTGGCCCAAGCTGCTCTGCTCTCCTGGGCAATTGTGCTGTTTGTTGTTTTTCCTCTTTAGCAGCAGTTTTCTGTACACTCTGTATACAACCTTCCCCTGTTTTATCTCTAGGCTGAGGTAATTGAGAGCTTCTTAGTTCTGTTTCATTGTGTCTTCTCTGAACAGCCTTCAGACGCCCTCGCCTTTTGTTTGCAATTTGCCCACTTCATTGTGCTTTGGTTAAAAAAGGTGCTTGTGTCCATGCAATTACAGATCTTGGCTAAACAGTTTGTTCTGTGCTCTCACAGTATTTCTTGCATGGTGAGTTCTACCTCTCCTACATCGACTTTGTTCTCTTAACTGAAGAAAAGGCAAGTGACACTGCCAACTTGTACAAAAAGCTTATTTTCTTCCAAGGAGAATTGAAATGGTTTTAGTCTGTGACTTTTTCTATTGAAAACCAGATTTGTGTGAACTGGTGTACTTGGAATGAACAGTGTCCCATTAATGTGGTTGATCCAAAATCCCTTTTTGAAGGCAAAGTGGGTGATCTTGATTTGTGTGAGGTTGCCAAAGTAAATGTCACTTGAAGTCATTGGCTTGCACTTAGCTGGAACAATATACCTGGCTTTTAAATAAAGATTTTTTTTTCGCTGCCTGATCGTGGGTGAAGAGCTAATTTCACTCTGTTTTGCTTCTAGTGAGCGGATTTCTAAGGTACTGTGTTAATTAGAACAAGTATTCCCTGTTTTTCCAGGGAAAGAAGCGTTTACTTCAGCACGTACATTTCCATGTGTAAAATGACAGAGACAATGTTTCTAGGAGTATCTTGTCTCCTCAGGTGGAGAGGGCGGGTTGCTTGAGAGCATATGTGTGTGTATACATTTGGAAAATCTGTGTGAACATATGTCTGCTGCTTCTACACAGTGAACATTTCCATAAATTTATATGGATATGAGTGTCTAGATTAAAATGATGCTGGTGTGTATTTGGACTGATAGGGCAATGCTAGGCATCTAATAATTAAGATAGTCACCTTTTCATTGTGGTCAAAAGAAGTAGATCGTTTTACAATGTGTGTACAAGAAGAAGTCTCTGGCATAGACTGTGACACATTATTCTGCTACTTGTTGTGGTGCACTGGGGCTTGGTGCTCAGGCACACAAAAGACAATGCTAAGGAAATGCTTTATATATACTCTATATTGGGAATTCTTGACATTTGTGTTAATAGCATGTAAGTCTGTGTTTACAAGACTTGGAAAACACTTGAGAGGTCTTCACAGTTTGTGGCCATGTCAGTATAAAACTGGGCTTTTATTAAAGACTTAGTGGACAGTTCTGAAGTGGCTGTAGTTTATCATGTCCAGAAGTGTTCAACAGGAAGACCTGTTCTGATCAATATACCTATTCAGGGCTCTTTGTCTGCTGGCATTCCATGTGTCAAGATGCAAAATGTTCTCTAGCAAAATTAAAAAGAAACTGACTGTGGGTTGAATTCAGTATTTGGGTGAAGAGCATCTTTTTATCATATTTTTCAGCTGGAAGGTGAGAACGGGAGAGAAGGAGGAAAGCCCTGGCCATGCTAAGCTAACTTGTGTAGGTCATGAGTCAAGGGGTAGCAAGTACCATTTTGTCCCTACTTTTTAAAAATTTTTATTTAATATATCTGTGGTCTCAGGCTTTTGAAGGCCTAAGGAAACCAATGCCCAGTTTTCATGAATTCATGTAGTAGATGCCTATCTCTTTGCCATAGGGCTTCTGGAAAATGTTATTTCTCCTTTACTTGCATAACAATTTTTTAAAATTTGGGAAGAGATAATTTATTACTTAGCTATAAGTTCTATGCTTTAATAAGAATAGTATGCTTTCCCATGACTCTTGTGTCCCACAATGTAACCTTTCACTCGAAAGTCTCCAACTTCCAAAAACCCACAAGTTGAGGCAGGAATAGGAAGAGATTATTTTAAAGCGAGACCTTACATTGTTCTTTATAGTAATACCTAATAATATATATATATATATATGATGCATATATAAAATGGATAATTATATATATATATGTATATATTTATTTTATGAGATATTTATATACATGATTTTTTTGCCAGTAACACTTTTTTTTTTTTTACTCCAGTAACAATTAAGAATGCCTTTTGTTGGTATTAAACCATTTTTATAAAATTTGAGGAGAAGCAGCATTAAGGTTACCTCTATCTTTGAGGAAGCCATGGTAGGGAACAGAGGGGCTGTGTCTGAGCAGAGCACAGAGAAGAGGGAAACACCATCAAACACAAGGTGCCATTTGTTTCACCAGGTTGTTGTAGTGCCAGTGGTCAAACCTGCTTCAGTTTTAGTAACAGTGTTTGAGTTGAGGCTAAGAATGAGAGGTCCTGCTCCTTTTGGAGTTTTACCCTTGATTTCTAGGAAGGAGGATGGGAGAACTCCTAGAATAATTGTCATAATATTTTCTTGCTGTCAGAAGTATTTTCTAGAAAAATTTTTTTGAGGGATTGCTGCGTTATCACCACAGCCTGAAATGAAAGTTGCTTAGAATGAGCGTTAAACTGAAATGCTGCACAGAGAAGCATGCCTGTCAGGAAAAATAGGAAAAGCTAGTATAATGCATTGGGTTGCTTTTCAGAGACAGATGATGCTCTTGGGGTCATTGGTTTATGGGCCTGGCTCCTAGGAGAGAGTAGTTTGGTTAAAACCATGACACTAATCAGGCTGAGAGGGAGATGCTCAGCAGCTTCACTAATAGGATGTTGACTCTTGTCAATACCGTCTCCCAAGTCCACTGAGTGGGGGCTTCCTGGTGTTACTTGGCTTCCCTAGGTGGCACATGAGAGCTCTGAGCTTTCTGTGTGCCTGGGCTGGCTGTATTTGACAGGAGCGAAGGACCTGCGCATCCCTCAGGGTTCAGGCTGGAAGGCAGAGGGTCCTCACTGAGGTTTCGGGATTTGAGATGGTGCTTTTTGAAACTCAGTTTCCTTAACTCTGTCTGCCAAATCCAAATTGAAAGGATGCTTCATTTTGTTGGTGGAAGAAATGGTGGGAGTGGTGGCTTAGATTGAATTTTAGATGTCTCTATATTTGAACAGTGGCGGTAATAAACCCCTTATTTAGCCCCTTGCATCCAAAGAAAACAATTCAGATAACAGTTTTCTGTGAAAACTTTCAGAGTATCAAGTGAATTTTTCTTCTCTTCCTACTGCTATGTGACACTAACAGCTTTGTTCAGAATGAGTTTTTTTGGGGGACAAGGGGCCTGGGGTTTGTGTAGTTGTCCCTTTTCCTTTTGCCTACGTACCAAATGAGCTTATCATCGTATATTTTCAAAGCTGCTTCATAGCAGCTAGAACATACTGACATGCTGTCCAAAATAACCACATCTTCCTTTGAAGAAAGAAAAGTAAGTAAAGGACAAAGTTCTTGTTAGCAGGTCTAACTGCTCTCTTATAAGGCAGAGAAGGCTGGTTAGAAAATAATATTACCCTGAGGCATTTTGATTAGGTTGCGTATTCTTATTTATGCCTTTCTGAATAAAAAACCAGCAAAGTAGCACCACTGCTCTGTAAGTAAAGTTCTGTGAAACATTTCTAGTGCTTCTACTAAAAGGCAAAGAAAACAGTAAAAACTAATTCCTGCAGTCAGAAAGTCTTGATTTTTTTTAATCTGCGTGTCCTGCAGAGCTGTTTTTCTTTGTGTGATTGCTTACTTGATTGGGTTTTGAACAGTAGAAATGTGACACAGAGGCAGATTTTGTCCTGCAAAAAGCAACACTTGAACATAAACTGAAATATAAGAGGATGCTAATTCTAGGACTGTAGTTCTGGGTTCTTATATGCACATTCTATCTTTTCTTATATGCTGTATACCAGAGCTTTTCAGTAAGGTTTATACCACATCATTCATACATGGGAAAGAATAAAAAACTTTTAAAAAAGCTAAAGTAGGCTTGATATAACTTTTGCTCTTTCAGTTAGGTTTATTTTGTTTTTGATTGACTGTGAACCTGCCATGTAGCAGGGATAAAAGTCATAATCAGTTGTTCAAATCAAGAGCCCTTTCCTCCTTTCATAGCTCATCTTGCTGCTATAGATTTGGGAGTAGGCTGCTGCTTTTTTAAATGGGGCATGTTTGCCAGTTGGAGAAGGCAAGTTATTTCAAAGGTTGAAATACTTTTCAAAACTCAAAAAAACTCCAAAACATTATAGGATACAGCAAGCTGAACTTGTCTTTAAAAAAAAAGAAATGCCAAGAAAGGTTGAAGAAGCGGGGTGGGGGAAAGATGGGTGGTTTGCCAGAATAGTGTCATGCTTCCAAGTAAAGGGAGAGACTGGAGATATGACACATGCAAAGTAATATGTAAATTTGCTGAAAACAAGTTATTTTGGGCATGCATATGATTGCTGTTGAAGTATCCTGCGTAAATCCTATTTAGGTTTTAATGCCTGCTTTACCCAGAATATCAAAGCAAGTAATAGCATATATGCATAATCTAGCAATTTAATGATTAACAGTGAATTTTAAATAGTGCTATATTCTGTATTACACCCAGTGCAGGTAGTCCTGTTTGCTGGATGCCTTGCAAACTTGGGAAGAGAACAAAAGGCATCATGACACGTTTCTAATCAAAGAAATACAAAAGATGTGTACATTTTGTTGGTATTCCGGGACAGTTAAAAAAACCCAGAGTATGTTGCCTGTAAAATAGGATTGAAGTTCACTTTCCAACCTTTGAGTTTGTGTCTGTGAGTTCTTAGACTGTGTGAACCTGTTTTGCAGTGGGATAAGCTGGAGGGAATTTCAGTTTAATTTTGAAAATTTGAGTTTGAAACCAAAACCTAAATAAACATTTCTGTTTTTTCTTTTAGCACTGAGACTTTTAGCAGTGGGCGAACTTCTTGTCAAAATGCTTAGAGCATACCTTGTAATGGAAATTGTGGGAGAATGTGAATAGAACAGAAATAGACCCAGCGTTTATCTGATAGTTCAACAAAAGTAAATATTGAGACTTGTTTCTTCTCTTGTAATGGACTATTAAAGTACAGCTGACTTTGGAATGGAGGGCTGAAGGGGACAATTTCCCCAAATAGTAGTGTAAAAAAGAAAAGTTGAAATCTAGATGGGCCTGTTGCTCCCACTCTCCCATTCTAACACATTTAAAGCCTTTATAAAATGACAAAGCATGAATAAAGCATAGTGTGCCCTAGGGAGGGAAAAGAAAAGTTCAGAGATATTTTTTCTACATCTCTGTTATAGCAGGGAATGTACTAAATGTAAATGCCTGGCTAGTGGGGGAACACACCATACCTAAGCTACAAAAGTCTCACCCAGGAAAAATTAATTCAAACAGTAGTGAATATATAAATGAGGTACTGTGCAGACCCTGATGAAGTTTTCAAGTTTGTTGAAGTACAGCTTGCCAGTCCAGATGGAGTAATACCTCAAGCTTTGGGGCAGTGGGAGTGCTTCCACAAGCCTGTGCTTCCCCCTCACTCCCTTCCTTTTCCTGAGATCCATCCTGCCTTACATAAACATACCTACAGAGCTCTATTGCTTTCAGCTCTTAATTGCTAAGCTGGAGGATCCCAAGTGCTTTAGCTTCCCTTATAAAACAGTATTATAATTTTTTTTTTTCTGTGATCTGTCTTCTGAGTTGTCTTCTCTGCACCTGTTTCTGGTAAATTGGTTTTGGGAAGGGCGGATGATTTGGTTTCATTTTGATTTTGACTTGGTAGCTACAACTAAAATGACAAATAATGGATTGCCAATACCTTATACAATTGATCATTCTGGTATTCTGTTGAAAATACCCATTTATTGTGTGTGCATGTGTAGAAGTACTGCAAATTATGAGTCTCAAACAGCAGTTGGTGCTTTCTTCTCCCCCTCATCTCCTGTTACTGGATCGTAGCAAAAGTTAATATTCAGTTTTCTTTCACTTTATATGCTTAAATTTCATTGCGCTAGTGTTGCTCCAAAAGACTGTCCAGCTTCTGAGAGACGCCTTTGGGAACAGATAATTCTCCAGGCTTTGGTTTCTCAGAAGTCATTGTTGTGTATCTGCTCTTTTTGTGTGGTTATTGTGTAACTCACATATAGCCCTGATGTCACAAAACCTAAGGAAATACATTTTCTCTTTGCCTGTCTTTTAACTAGTGCTTTGTTCATCTTTAAAATGTTATATGTCTATACTCTAAATACTACTGTTTATCTTGCATTAATTCTGGAATAAGTTCACTGGTGCAAGCTCTTTATTCCTCTTTTTTGAGGAATAAATTACTCAAGTAAAATTTTCTTTATCTTCATTTCACTGCTCAATTACTTTTCTCTGATTTCTTTTGTTCAGATCTTGTCTTATCAAGATCATGCTTTTGCATGCACCAAGGTTGATCTTCCTTCACTCCCAAATTACTTCCTTTCCCTCTGCCTCTTGTAGTGATTTTTTGGCATATCTGTCACTGTTGTGAGTGCCAGTTATTTCAGTGTTGTGGAATGGAGATTATCCAGATCCCCTTATTTCTTTATTTGCAAGTGGTCCCATTTTGTCTCTAAACTGTATGTGGCAATAACCATTATCCTCTCCTCATTTTCAGTGTGTCATTTTGTTATCTTTTTTGAAATGGAAGGCAAAACATTTCTTTGGTGTATGTTCCTGCTTTTTTTTTTTTCTTTTTTCCTAAATGATCTCTTACACCTCAGCATGTAGTAGCTGTCTTTCTCCCTCTCCTTTGAAGCTGCAGTGCATAGCAACAGTGATGCCCCAGGATTTTTTCTGCATGGTTCAGCTCAAGCAGGCTCCCAGTTGGTTTTAATCTTCTGTTGGTGTCCTGTAACCTCTAAAATATGCTTTTCTTTCTTAAGCTTTTTTTTTCACTTATGAAAAAAAAAATGTTTCTTGCTTATTTTTAGCATCACAGGTCAGGTTTTTATTAATCCAGGTAGTCTGGGTTCCTCAACAGATTTGTTCCTTAGCTTGGAAAAGAAACTGAATACCCTCTGCCAGCCTTTGACTGTGTCTCTGGGAAGTGATCAGGAATGGTCAGGGCTGGGTTGTGGTTCCTTGAGCTGCTGGTCATCTCTCCTGTCCAGCAGCATGAACCAACTGGACAGCATCCCTGCTGACCTGTGACTGATCATGACCACTGAGCCAAGGAATCCTTCAGCTCTTGTGTCCATGCCACTGCTATCATTCATGCTCGTTTGGGTTTTTTTAAAAATAAAATATGTTAGTGTCTCAGGAATTCACACTTTTCTTTGACTTTTTATGAGGGAGAATCTGTGGACCACAGATGTAAATGTCCGTAGGATGCCCTTATATTTCAGTATTTCTTTTCCTTCCTTCCTTTCTTCTCCCTCATCCATTACCCTACCTGGCAATTTTCGCCTTTGTGTGTAAGTGTTGGCCACCTCTCAAAGGTTATGTTTCTCTTAGCCTACTTCTTATGTTTCATAATGTGGCAAAGACTTGTTTTCCTGCGAGGCTAATACTTTTTCTTTTGAGTCTCTGAATTGTCAGCTGTGGTAGGACACTCTGGTGCTAGCATGTGGAAAACAATGCATCATGCAAGAGAAATGTGTGGCCAAATTATTTGTGTGTGTGTGTTTATGAAAAACAACCTTTTCTGCAGGAGACTGTAACTTTGGGACTGAAGACTGCGTGGGAGAGCCGAAATTGCTGGAAACATGTTTATAGGGGAAATTCTGGCAAGTTTTTAACTGCCATACGAGGAATGTGGCTGTCTAAAAACAAGAAGTTGTATGATTCTTTTTCCAGATGTGATCCCTTTACCTTTAATTGCAATTTTAGGATATGAGAAGGTTTAGGAATGGAAAGACTGATATAAAATATCTGACAACACCAATTATTGACTCAGTTTGTTTTCTAATTCCATGGTGCACAGTAATGCATCTACTTAAAGGTGCTTGTGCTGTATAGGCAAGTGTTTGTGGTTCCTCTCTGTGAAAGTGGGATGGCAGATGCTAATGGTTGTGAAACTGTGTAGGTTGTGGATGGTTCCTCCCTCTAAAAGAGGGATGATGGAAGTTAGTGGTGATGTAAAACCATGTAAGCTTTGAATAGTTAAATTTTAATTGTATATCTGGATCTGTTACATACATTGTTGTATTGTTGAGATTGTTGCTTTCATTTAATTGCCCAGACCTTCTTCCATGCTTGCTGGGGTTTTGTGGCTTTGTTCTCTGTGTTTACTTTCTTTTTCCCTTTTTCACTTGCTTTTTTCCCTCCTTTTTTTCCTTTTTTTTCCCCCTCTAATTTTTGTTTGATTGGTTTTTTTGTTGTTGTGTGAGGGGATTTTTTTTTTGGGGGGGGAGGGGGTTGGGTTTTTTTGTTTTGTTTTGTTTTTTGTGTGTGTGTGTTTGTTTAGCTTTAGTTGGGCTTCAGAAGGGGAAGACATTAGGTCTGTCTGCTGGTTATGGGTCTCTGTAGGTGAGGGTGTACAGAGGATGGGGGATTTTTTGCTTGACTCTTTTCTATTTTTATTTTTTTTTCCCCTTATGAGTTGATGATGAGGAGAGATGGGCAGAGGGAAAGCATTAGCAAGTAGTGGTGCCTAGCAGGGGTTGATTGCATTTGAAATAACTGGTTGTGATTTATGTTGTTTAGTTTTCAATGAGAAGGAAGAGGAAGTGGGACACATCCTGTCTAACAGCTTCTTTTAATGCTCCATGATTTATCTTTGCAGCATGTGCAGTAAGATTGTTCAGACTATTTTCTATGTGAAAAATGTTCAGTACTGTCAAGTCTTGAGACATCTGCCTAATACTGTATGTCTAATACAGACTTTAGTATTCAAGTAGCCCCAGGCATATTGTTGCTACTGCTTCCTTAACAGGTGAGCATGTTTTTAATGTTAATGTAATCGCCCCATGCCAGAGAAAGGATATCAAAACTTTCGAACCCCAAACCAGCTCATTAATAAATATCATCTTGTCGTTTCACTTGACACAGTAATTCCTTTATGGTCACTGAACAGGTGTGGCCCATGTTGAAACGCCGTTGAATTTTGCAGTAATCAACCGCAAAATATCTTGGTGCTGCTTTGTCCTTTATGACCCTCAGTGGGCAGTTCTGATGGGACATTGCCTGGCTCTGAGGGTCATGGGTGCAGGTTTGCATACAGACAAACCAATCTTCAAGGCCACCTTTTGGTCCTCTGTGCAGGTGGGATCTTGTTTGCTCCTGTCACTAAGAAACCTCTTAAGCCCACAAGCAGGTTGTTTTAAAGATGAATTCTTGTTGAGATCTAGGGAGTATTGTAATCAGGTCCTGTTTTGTCAAGAAAAGCCTTTAGCCTTTATTTGGAGAAGTGCAGATCTTGCTGAGTTCTATTATTTGCCACTCGACAAAAGAAGGATTAGTTACCAGATCTTTCAACTCTGTTTTTAGACTAAGGAAAAGAGAGAAAAACAAGAAATAAGAATTTGAAATTAATGTTTTTAATCTTTGCTGTTCCAGGGGTAGGTTTCATTTTTGTCAAGGTCCTTTTGGAGAGTGAAGTGTAAATTCTAAATTTGTTTTTTTCAGTCTTTTTAATGTGCAAATGGTACTGGAATTGTGTGTATTGTGGACTAAGATTATTTTTTTTCTAGGCAGAAATACTGGGAGAAATTTACTCGATTAAAAAGTAAAAAACATTCTTTAGCGTAATAACAGCCTCAAAACAGTTCCTGTCATCAACAATTCATGCTTTAAATAGGCAAGAAAAGCAAAAACAGGATAAAAGGAAATATTTAAAGGAAATAAAGGTATTTTGTTGGCCATCTGTTCTCCCCTCTTTGCTAACATCCCTTAATTTTATTTCCTGCCTGGACCTTAGTGTCAAACATGCTGATATGACACCTTCTCTGTTCCCAAACCTGTGAAATTAGCACCTTTGTGCATGTTGTCAAAGAGGAGTATACAGTTTTAATGTCATTATTTATAGGAAATCCATGGAAGAATTTAGAAATAGACCCTTTGTGCAAGGAATTTGTGGCTTTTCCTTCCATGTTTCCCCCAGGAGGTTGTCCTTGCTTTGGAGACACCATGGGGCTTCTGTGTGTCATTCATGTGTGCCACAGAGCTGGAAGCAGCTCTTGTCTTGTTGTGGCAGGAAAATCAATGCAGCCAAGGGTTCCTTAGGAGGGCCTTGGTCAGTGCGAGCTTTGGGGAATAAAACACTGGCCAAAGTAAAGAAACCCATCCCATCACTAGGAGAGTGTGCAGGGTGGTCTGTGTTCATGTGGCTTGTGTTTGGTTTTCAGTTTGTGTGTCTGGAACCCTGTTGTAGGCCTTTGATTTGTTGAGCATGGCTAATAAATTGCTACCTTGCTGGATTTTGCAGTTGATTGGAAATTTGACTCTTACTATGGGAAAAACCCATGAATTTGTTTTCATTGATGTGCTTTATTTTAATAATTTACAAGGGAGTTATAAAACTGTATTGGGCACAAAATTTCAGCTTACATCTAGAGGAATGAGTAAAAGCAAAAAATACAGTGTCTTTTCTGGCTTAAAGTGGAACTTTAGTAATTTTGCATTGATAATTCAGACATGTGGATTTGCTGTCATTGTGCAGCCCCTCCTAAATATGCTGGGAATAGTCCAGCAATGTCAGCAATGCCTAGAGCAAGGTTATGTGGTTATTTTTTTTTATGAACCTAAAATTGTGTTAATCTTTGTAAAGGTTAGGAAGGCAAACTCATAATTCTTTTTTATCGCTTATGTGTTTTGAAGTGACTTTGATACTGGACCTGCCCATATATAACTGCAGGTTATTTTTCAGAAATGCACATGCTTCAGTACTTTCTGACACAGCCACTTGCAATTCACACAGGTTAAACAGAAAAGAGTTTTAAAGGCTTTCTGCTTAATGCTCCAGTGCAATTAAATCCTGCCTTTGTTTGTAGAAGATAGGATCAGAATGCATTGGAACAATCAATACGGCCCATAAAATAAGAGGCTTTTGTTCATTTTTGTCATGAATGCTCAAGTAAGCCAAAGTGAAGTGAACATTACCAAGAGATGCATATCCAGGGATTTAACCTCCTGGTAGAGGAGGCTTTGTACAGCTCCAGATGTGTTGTTTTGGGGTGTTTTGGTTTTTTTACATCATCAGTTCTACTGCTAATGGATCCGGGACTGTTTTAAGGGTTTGGGTTTCTTTAAAGGCCATGCTTGAAGAACCTGTGAAGTATAAGGAAGAGAATTTGTGTGTTTTAGCAAAACTGGAAATTTAGCAAAAGGTTGCAAAAGGAAGTTGCAAAAGGAAGAAGCATGAAAATCAGACATATGTGTGGGGGAAGTGATCCTGAATTAACTCACAAGGTCAAAAGAATTGCCTTTTTCCCAGTAAGTTGGGTTCTGAGGTTGGCTTCAGAACACAGTTTAAACAAAGATAGTTAATTTAACCTGACAGTGTCTGGCTGTCCTGTTCAAACTGCATCTCTGTGAACAGATCCTGCTACCTAGTGGCTCTGCCCAGCAGACAACTTCACTCCACTCAACTATGGGAGGCTTCACTCTCCTCCAGCTACACCAAATATTAAAATATACTTTGGCTGTTGTGGGGTAAACTCCCACTACCACCTCTTAATAGGAGGCTGAGATTCCTCCCCTACCCCTTCTCTTTTAACAACAGATCGTTTCAAAAGCCAATCCAGTACTGTACACTAAAGCAATTTTTTGTCTGTAATTCAGTTAAGTCAGCATACTACTGTTTTTGTCATCTTTGTGAATTTATTAAACTTTTTTATTCCTAGCAAACCAGTATGGGAAATCAAAGAACTTGAATAATTTGGAAAAGCAATTTTTTTGACTGATGGAGTAACAATATTAATAGCCATTCATTTTACAAAAGTAGCTCTGATACTCAGTCACTGGGAACACGATGCCTTACATCAAGCAGTGAAAGCATCATTTAATATTTAATATAGCCCAAGTTGTCCAAATGCCATTAGGTGTGTTTTGGATAAAATGTTGGTTTTCTAAAGACTTTTGTATCTGAGTATACCTACTGTAGTAACTCGTTGAAATTTGTCATGTTACGCTAAATTATATCAGAGCATAGGGTATAATGGTCTGGAGGTGAGTCCTGGTTCCCTTTTCCATCAACTGGAGCTTCTCCCAGGTTTCTAGCCTGTCCCTCACCTCGCTTAGCAGGTCTGTGCTGAGAGCTGTGCCCTCTTCCTCCCAGGGCACAGCTGCCAGCCAGGCTCCTCCCTGCTGCTAAATCGTGCAGCAGCATCTCAAACCTTCTTACCAAATCAAATCTTCCAACATTGAATCCTGTTTAAACTGCAAATTTGCTAATGATCTAAGCCAAACTCCTGACTCAGAGATTTGTGCCAAGTACGTGCTATTTCCACTCTTAATCCTTTTAGTGGAGAGTGGTACCTTGCAAGCAGTTATCTGCAAGTGTTTTCTGGCCTGCTTTCCGAATGGTCGGCTCCATTCCCACAGCCACTGCCTGACTCCATCCTGTCTGCAGGAGAGTGGATCTGTGCTGGAAAGCCACTCTGCTGTCCCCACCTGCATCAAAGTTGCTCCACACCACAAGTGTGCATGGGGTACAGACAGCCCAAGGCATTGCTTGGAGTTGTGTTCTTGTAGACTGGAGGGTTTCATGGAAATAAACAGCTGTTTAACATTTAAACATTATTGTGACTATAGATGAATGCAATTTTTATTTTTTAAAAAGGTGTTTTTATTTTTAAAAAAGGTGTTTGTTTTTTTTTAAGTGGACTCATCATATGTTGATGTTTACACGTGATGTACTTGTTCAGTGGTCTCAGGTGTAGCTTAATTGCAGGCCACTTTGTATGGCTCTTCAGGTGGGTGATTAAGATTGGATTACAAGCTGAGTTTACTGTTTGCTACTACATTCCTTCCAATGTTCCTTCCTATCCTGCCTAAGAATAACAATTGGTTTATAAATGAGAAAAGGAAGGAGACAATGTGAATAACCCATGTTCTCTCATGTCCTTTTTAATGCCGTAGATCTGATTTCATCAGTGAAAACAGTAAGATGCTTCCTCCAAATTATTGTTTAATTTAATTCTCCTCTTTCCACTTCTCCCGTGTTCCTCCAATGCACATATCCTCTCTGGGCTTTGAGGATGCTGCAAGAACAAACTTGATTTCATCTGATTGCAGGTATGCTTGAAACCCTGTAATTTGCCTTAATGGAAGGTAGTGCTGACCTCTTGATAGCAATGAAGCATATAAAATCAGTTTCCTGATTACCCATCAAATGAGTTACTCATTAAATCGAGTAGCTCTCCTGTGGTGAGACAAAATGAGTGATTTGAATTCTGTCAAGAGCATGACAAAGAAAAATACTGAGGTAAAAATCTTCCATTAAGAAAATCTTGAAGGATATGAAGTATAGTCATTTACAGTCCTCAGATGCTCTCTCTTAAATTTGTTTTGAAAGAGCTAGGAGGAACTTCCTCCTTGTGAGCCACCTTGCAGGGTTACAGACCTTCAACGAGGTGGTTTTGAGGGTTAGTTTTGCAATACAAATGTGTCTATGTACATTTTTTAATATCTGGGCTTTGTAAATGTAGGAAAGCTGCACAAGTGATTTGCAACAAATTCATTAATACCTGATTGCTGTAGTAAACTTTTACACTTTATTTTCTTATGGTGTGGCAGAATATTGAACAGTTTGACAGAATAGTGAAAAGCTGAGTATTTGATGGGGAAGAAGAACATGCTTCAAATCCGTTACACTGCCAGTAGGATGCATCTTCAAATGATTCCTAGAGAAACATGCAATGTTTAGTGAAAACTTCAGAAACGGGGACTGGAATTTTCTCTGCATTTATGCCAATCCTCTCATTGATATATAATGCCATTCCTTTTGTTCTGATGCCTTTGAATAAAGTTTGGTAATCCATGCTTTCCTGTAGAAGCCTTCTTTTATGTTGGAAAAAACCCTTAAAAACAAGCAACCCAACAAACCAACACATATTCATGCTGTAAATACAGGCCATGAAGCAACAGAATAAAATGCCCGTATCACAGGTTTGTTACTTTCAAGCAGATTTTCCTGCGGGCTGTGTTAAGATGGTAAGTCACTAGCAGTTGGTTGAAGGAAGTAACTGAGTCTTCCTGTTTATAGAGGTAGCAGGTGAAAACGTTGCTACTAAATAAAACTTAGACTGAAATTGTAACATTGTCTGGTACTCAGTGTCCTATGAGCTTCTGTGGTGATTACAGACTTGCAGATAAATAAGTCACCATAACTGTTTGTCTTCTTGTCTTGTTTTGACTAAAACCTCTTGAACACGCTATAAATTCTTTTGGTCTAAGGATGCTGTAATTCTCTGTGCAGTGTTTTCAGTCCATTTGTGGAGTGCTTTAAACATGGTGCAAGCTGATATGAGAGAGTATTTGCAGTCCATTTCATATCTTATATGTATTTCAAATGGAAGTTGTATGTTCAGAACTTAGTGTTAAAAAAGAAACACACAAATCCCCAAAACTTGGATTAAAAGAAGCTGTGTGTAAAGGTGTTTGTCAAGTTTCTGCCTAAAACCTTTTGGTAGAATTGTGCTCATTACTCCCTTTTGAGGAAAGGCTAGGTGATTTGGTATTGTTCAGCATGGAAATGAGAAATGTTTGGGGTGACATAATTGTAGCCTTCAAATCACTGAAGGAAGCCTACAAGAGCAATGGAGAGAGGCTTTTGGTTCAAATTGAGAGTAGGTCAAGATATTCAGTATTAGGAAGAAATTTGTTACTGTGGGAGTAGTGAGGCACTTGCACAGGTTGCCCAGAGAAGCTGTGGATGTCCCATCCCTGGAAGTGTTCCAGGCCAAATTGGATGGAGTTTTGAGCAACCTGGTCTAGCGGAAGGTGTTGCTGCCCATGGCAGGGGGTTGAAACTAAATGAACTTTAAAGTCCCTTCCAACCCCCAGACCATTCTGTGATATTCATTGTGTAAACATGCATGTTACAGCTAGTTAGATGAAGCCTGTGAACTTCATACACTTGCATATTAAAAAAACCTAAATGTTTTGTAGTCTGTATTAAAAATTAAAAAAAAAAAGGCAGGACATTAAAATAGTTTTTATTAGTTTAGTTTATGTAGTATGCAAATATGTATAGTTTATTCCTTATCCTAACATGCTGGGAGGTTAGAGCAGTCAGTACTGTTGTCTTTTGCTAGCAAGGAAGTTGTTTTTAGTTGTAGCCCTATCACCCCTAGTATTCTATTCACTTAGCTCATGAACTTTATCCTTCTCAAGGAACAGATGGGTAAACTCTTCATCTGAGCCTCAATTAAATGCCTTTAAAACTTGCAATTTCAGCGTGTTCTAGATTGTTCTCCTGTTTTTCAGCCCTTATTACTTGACGATAACTAGGTAGATCTGTCGTACAGGAGTTTCTTGTGGTGAAGTAAGGACATAGTGAGCTTGATCATATGTTACCATAACCATCGCCACCTCGCAGTGGTGGTTCCACAGTGTGTGGAAATGCCTCTTAGGTAATATGGTACTACCAAACTCCTGCTTGCTTCTGACCTTTAGTTAGTGTCTGAATCTTTGGTAAGCTGGATTCTTGAAAAATATGACTGCATTTCTTAAAGCCATTAAGGGTCTTCTCCATTTCTTCTTGTGTGGTGTTTTTCCCCTGTAGAATGGTGTGTCCTTGTCTTGACACAGCTGTTTGGTCTGTCAGTTCTGCTACACCTCTACTGCACATCACAGTTCTCTCTCTCTTTCTCCCTCTTTGAAATTAGCCTCTTTGTTCCTTGCTTTGACCTTTAGCTGTCACAATAGGATTGGTGATCCAGAGGAAGAAATTATTTTTTCTGACCTATCGAATGTTTATTTTCTGGCAATACCAACACAATTCTGTAGACAAAAGTTGACCCTGGTCTTGACTTCTGTGAAAGAGCTGGGAGTTAAAATGGTGGGGTGCTGGTTTCTTGCTGTTCTTTGGTTACCCTCCAGAGAGAGAGGCTGGCAAAGTTGTAACAGGTTTTTTGTAATACTACTAGTCCTACAGGAAGAAAAAAATGTTAGCGTCCATGTGTTAATGTCCATAGTGTTACTCAGACTTTCAAGTAAGCATGACTTCTAGTCTGGTAGATTTTATTTTTAACCTAGTTGAAAGGTCTCTTCTGGCTTCTGTGTGTGTATCAATGTGATTCCTTCTAAAGACAATTTTTTATCAAGCAATTTGTGGAAATAGTATGGCTTGTTCTTCCCATTTTATATTCACCAAGTTTTAGGATACTGAGAACACTACTGAAAAATGAGAGAAGTAAACAGGAATTTCTATACCTGCCTTTTTGAAAAAACACTAATGTGTATCTTGTGTGTTTTTCCAATAGCATAGGTCCTAAACCCTGCCTGGGGATTTCACAATAGTTCAATCCTATATTTCTAAATTTGTAAATAAATCATGGTGTTTATTGTTGTGACCCATTTTCCTTCAGAGTACAAAAATCTGTTGTCAACTAGATTTAAAGGAATGACATAGATATAAAACTGTTTCTACAGATTCCCTTTAAACCACTTTGGTAGTCAGAAGGGTAATTAATTTGTGGACTGTACAGCTGTTGTATATAATATGTCAAAACTGTGTGGCTGTAAATGATCTTTTGATAAGGTCAGACTCTGAAGTGGAGTAATAGCTTAAGGTCTGACACCTATATTACATTTGCATGTACTAGGTAATATTTAAATAAGCAATGCTGTGTTTCTGCTGTGTGATCACAAATGGAGATGATCACCCCACCCCTTGGGTGGAAGATTTGGGTTATGCTGGCATATGCAGAAGTCTGGAAGCCAAAAGGTGTTCCTGTCCGTGTAGATGAAGCCAGACTGGCACCTGTGAGGCTTGTCCCTCATCTCCATGACTTACCATATGTCTGAGCCACTCTTTGGGATGGAGTGGGGTGATGGCAGTGCAGTCACATGTCACCCCAGTGCACAGCTGAGCAGGTCACCCACTGTGCAAGCCCTCTGTGCATCCACATCTTGTGTGCTTAATCAGAACTAGCTTTGTGGGAAAGATTGTGCTTTTTGGTGGGGGTTTTTCATAAAGGCTTTTCTACCTCCTGAGCACTTCAGAGTGGATAGTAAACAAGAAATTTGTTGGTCTCTGTCATAAATAGTGTGCTCTTTCAAATTCTCTTGGGTTTTTAACGCTTAGTTTATTTTTTACTACTTTAAAAGCAGTAAAAATAGTCACCATTTCAGCAATGTGTTAATGGAAACAGCCAGCACATGGAAATGTTTTGACATGCAAGAATGACATTTAATCATTTTCTGAAAGGATGCACAACTCTTTAGCAGTGTTGTACTTCTAGAAATAGGTATTTTATTTTGAAAGTGCTTTATTAAAATTTCTCTGCACTGCTGTTTCCCCAATTCTGCATGGCAAAAGCAATATTTGTCTTTCCGTTGGCATAAGCTAAATAATTAGACAGCAGTCATTTCACCATAGCTGGTCCATAACCATAACTTTGATATAAGACCACCAGTTGTCATTATTAATTAAACTTTTGCTGATCACTTTCAGAGAATGGGAATGAGTCATATTGAACAACCCTGTGCAATTTTACCTGCACTTTTAAAAATACCACTTATGCAAATCTTGTCCAAATCTTGAAGCTTAGTTCTTGACCAGAGATGAAACTGATTATCTCCATAAAGATACAGACTGTATCTAACAAGGATGCTGCTCTTCAGATCTTTGTTCCTCATGCACCATTTCATGGGTGACTGCCTAGGTTATGTGGTCTGAACTACGGTCTGGAACATATGCCTAACACGAAATTTGCAGGAGGAACACCTTTTTGTGTTTTAGATTTAACACTTTTTCATCTTGTCTGCTGGAGAGGCAGGAAGGCAGCCGCAAGCAGTCTGCGTGCAAGTGCTGCAGGCTGGCAGCGGAAGGCGTGCTGCAGCTGTGGTTTGATGTTATGCTCAGTGAAATACCAGCCTTACACAAAGCTACCCTTCCTACACTCCACATCAGCCTGCTGCCACCTCCATCATGTTGGTAGAGTTGCTGCAGCAGCAACCCCCCCCTGGCAAAAATAGACATTCCTGTGGTTATTCCTAAAGTATGTATTTGCATTTGGAGGGCTCTGTGTTGTTTGCAGGTTTTTTTCTTTTTCAAATTAGGCAATGTGTTTTTGGATCACTTTCCTAGGCCGGTTAACCTAGATTAGTTTAGTTCAAAGCTGATGGTTTAGTTTAAAGCTGAGTACAGTTTAGTTGCAGAGGACAGCCGTAGGACGATTTTTAAGATCCACTGTACACCTCTCTGTTTTATGTGTGCTATCTCCATCTGAGAAAAATGCCATAGGATGAAGGAGCTCAGTTTACAGTCTAGGAGGGGGGTGATGAGGGAAGGGGCTCAGGCACTGCTGTGTGCTCTCTGTCACATCCTGCCCGAGCACTGCTTGCCTGGGGACTTCACTCTCCTGTTTCAGTTCTTATTTTGCTCAGTTTTCTGGCAATGAAATGTGATTTACAAGTGTAGCTGTTTCACAATCTCCTTAAGTCATCCATGGGCAGAGCTGCTGTTGACAGACACGATTCCCACCACTCTTTCCAGAGGGTGCTGCCACTTCCCTTGCTGCTGCAGCGTGGCTCATTGTGCCATACACCATATGACTGGTCTGGTGAGTTTCCCTGTTTTGATATTGATGAGTTAAGTTTCATGCTGTTCAGTCTCCTGGTGTGCTTCCTTGTGCGGCCCCATGAGCTGTGTTGGCAAGAGCAGGATGAGAATGGGAAGGATGCAGGAGAAGGGCAGGGATGCTTATTTTAGCAGTAGTGCTGCTGTATGCCAAGTGTAAGTGACCTTAATCCTAGTCAAAGGTCCTGCTTTTCATTACACCTGGAATTAGTACTTTGGAGAATGGAACTTTATTAGGATTTATTAAAATGCCCAACACCTGGAGTGAAGAGGAGATAGCAGAGGCAGCCACTTCCCACAGGTGTTAGTGGGAGCAGTGGATCCTGCTAGATTGTCCTTGTTCTTTTTACCTCACTAACCAACCTCTGAATACCTCACAAGTACTGCTGGAAGCAGGGTTAATGCAATGAGCATCCTTGACTGAAGTGTGTCTTGTAAAACTGTTTAATTACTTTGTCTCACCTGATGAGATGGTTTTGGTCTGTTGTGCTTGCCAAGTGATAGCAGATATAACTCGGGTTTAAAAACAAACTGATTTTTTTTTTCCCTAAAGATAAAGCAATAAAAGGCTTTAGGAATTGGGTGGTTATTAAAGAAATTACTTTTATTCTCTCTTTTCTGTGGGGTAAAGCTAATGAATGCAGCTGCTGAGGGGTGATATTCTTGGCAGTGAGGTTAATTGCCAGCTGAAACATTGCTGAAGTTTCTTTTCAGAAAGAAGAAAGCAAAATAATTGAATGATCGTTTGCTAGTGGAAGCATGATTGATTTCATATATATGAGGAAACAAAATTAACTAGTGCTGCCCTCTTGCAATTCAACAGCAAGACAGTCATTAAACTAGTGTCACTGCAGTTACCACTTTGTGATGCTTAGGTACAGTTACAGGTTTCATGAATAAAAGGTAGATAGGGAGAGTTTCCAGTAATCTTCTGGGTGGAATATAACACTGTGACTGCCTTGTATAGCAGCTCTTGGATCTGAAATCTCTTAAATCTGAAGGAAATTAAGAAACCCTAGTTCTGTGAAAACCAATTTCCAAATTTCATGTGGCAGGTACTTTCTTAGGAGCAGTATCACTTGCCAAGGAAGCTCAATAGATAATTTTCCTCTTTTTTTTTTTTTTTTTTTTTTTTTTTTTTTTTTTTTTTTTTTTTAAACTACTAAAGATGTCCTAGGGACAAATGTCTGATCTGCAGCTGGGGATGTGGTGACTTTAGTCACCAGTTAGCTCTGGGTAAGGTAATTTTTCAGGTATGGACCCATGGGGACCTGTTTTGTCCTGCTTTGCACATGGAAGTGATGATTCCAAAGAGTTCATGCCTTCCTATGGCTGTCTTTAAAATCTGGAGGAGCCGTTTGCTCCCTTCTTTGAAGAAAAGGCACACTGGAGTGTTTTTTGACCCATGAAAACCTGAAGTATGTCTAAAATAATTCCTTTTCTACAGTCATAAACTGGTGCTGCTGCAGTCTTTGGGATATTCACAGTTCTGAACAACACCAGATGTGTGGTGTTCCTAAATATCTGTATGTTGGAGATAAACAAGCAATGAACTAATCTGTACTTGTACAGTGTACAGAGCTCCATTCCTGGTCTTTAACAGGCTTTATTTTGTTAGATTGAAGAGTGTTTATTTATTTTCTTTTCATGGTGTAGCAATGCACTTTGCACTGCTAATAATCAGAGAATTTTTTCCTAAGCAAAGGCTTACATTGTGTGTGTCTTTTATTTTGGTGTGTGCTGTATTTTAAGGTTTTTTTTCATTATTTGTGCCTATCTAAAATACTTAAAAAGAGCACTTCCTCATCACCCACCATTCATATTAAGTAACATCAGGGAAGAGGGACCTGAGATGGTGTTTCAGCTTGGATAGTGTAGAGATAGACAACTGCTGAAGATAGGTGGCTTAAAAGGGCAGGTGGCTTAGAAGGGCCAGAGACAGAAGAGTGAAAAATCCTAACGAAGGAGATAAGGTGAGGGATTTAAAGGCAACTTGAGGAATTTTGATCAAATCTTCAGCTGAGGAAGGGAACAGGAGGTAAGTGAGTTGAGAGTGCTTCTGCCATTTTCAGGGTTAGAGTTCTGAGGGTCATTCTGATGGTGCTCTGATATTTGCTTTGGTTCCTGCTGCCTCATCCTGTCTGCTTTTGATGGAGCAGACACTAAGCTCTGTTTAAAATACCCAGAAATAGCAGTGTTTCATACTCATTTTATAGTAAGACAGGCTAACTTTTTTAATATGATGTGCTTTACTTATTTCAAAATCGATATATTCTAAAATCAATTTATTGGTGTGAACTACATTGGATGCTTTTTTCCAGTTGCATGTAATGTGTCATTGTTCAGAGCGCTAATGGTGTCTTTAGGATAGCAAATCAAGCCTCTTCCTGCTCTTGGCATGGATCTAACCAGTGCATACAACGTCTCTTTGGCCTCATGGGGCATTTTGCCTGTCATTTCTTCCAAGGCTTCATAGTTGTATTGGGAAGTATGTCGAGTTTGAAAGGATACCAAAGTACGTGTGTTAGATTATTCTGTCTGCCCAGCCCTCCTGAGATAAGATTCGGTGTTTCATCTTGCAATTAAGATTGTTTAATAACTTGATGCAACGTAGAGGTTGGGACGAGTTGGGAATGTGGGTTCTTGGTCAATCCCAGTATCACAGCTGTGTGTTGAGGCCCATGGCTTCATTAGGGTCCTTAATTGTATGCCCTTGCCTTTTACGCTTTATCATCTTCCACCAGGCAGTTTCCTAGTCCTTTTCCTTTTTGTTAATCACAGTAGTTGTCTGGCTGACTTCATACTGCAGAGCTGTGTTCAGCTGACTGCCATCTCTTTTTTTAGATCACTGCAGAGGTCGATTCCTCCAGTCGATCAGGAACTGCTGGAAAAGAAATATACTACAGTAGTTATGTAGATTGTCAGTCCTGGGGAAAACACACAAAACCAATTGTGTGCTGTCCTAATTATATGTGTTGTTATGAACCTATTAACCTTCTCATCAACCATTTCTGATGGTGGGAAAAAAGCGCTGCCCCTTCTTGTTTTTTAACTGGAGACACGGACTTCCACCCCCATCCTCCCCCCTTTTTTTAAAAAAAATCTCACTGTTGTCTGGAAATCTAAACTTTAATCCAGACTTATTTAATATGCTTGAAAATCTCGAAAATAATAAACTATTTCAAGTATGATAAAAGAGTCAAAATACATGCAGTACATATTCACAAATAGTTTTGTTTTGACATTTATCTTGCTGTAGTCATTCTGCCAATTGGCTTCAGGCACGGCTACCAAAAGAATGAACACATGTTGCATTCATTAGTTCTCATCTGGCTGTGCTTCGTCTTGCAAGACAGACAAAATCATGATCACATTAAATAGATTGTAATGCATTTGTAATACGAGTTCCCTTCTGCTGAACGGAATGATAACTTTGCAAAGCTGATGCTTTTAAGCCATATTTTGCTTAGTTTTCATATAATGGATATGAGTGTAGTGCCAGTGATGTCATTGCTTTTTCGTCTCGAAACGATGTCATGTGAAAAATATTCCAATATAATACTGAGCAAACTGCTGCCGCCTTCTTCCCCCGCCGTGTGAACTCCCCGTGTCACTGCTCCTGTCACTCCTCATGTCGCGCCGTGGCTGACGATAGATGGGTGCCGTTTCTGACGGACAGACAGACATGCTTTGAAACAACAATGGTTTATCTGCATCTCCCGGTGGTATTGTCGTTAGTCCCTGGCGGTGGTTCTTTATGCCCCGAGCGCGGACAGACGGCTGGCTGTGGGATGTTTATGGCCCGTGCACCGCTGTGCCCCCGGCCGTGACACCGAGCGGCGCGGGGGTGTCTTTTCCCGATTGCTGCGCTTCCCTGTGGGGAGAGTGCAGGACCCTGTCCGTGCAGGAGCAGCTGCCGCTTTCCCGTTCGGGAGCAGCTCGGCGGGCTCCGCTTCCCTGCCGGGCGGGCTCCGCGTCGCTGCCGAGCAGGCCCCGGGGGCCGCGGCCCCCGGCCGGTGCCGCAGGGAGCGCGTGTCCGCCGCCTGCGGGCGGCCCCTCCCCGGGCCCCGGCCCGCCCCCGGCCTCCCGCGCTCGCTCCGGGGCAGGGGCTCGGGCGGCGGGGCCGGCCGCCGCCAGCAGGGCTCGGTGCTCCGGGACCGTGTGCTGGGCGCCCGCCGGCCGGGTCGCGGCGCGGGAGCTCTCGCTGAGGCGCGGCGGGGCCGGCTCGGCGGCGCTGGCGGCCGGAGGGATGGAGGAAAGCTTGTCCTGCCTGGCCGCAGCCTGCGACCCCTCGGCGCTCGCCACCTTCTGCACGGGTAAAGTACCGCGCTGCCCCGCGCAGGGAGGGCTCGCTCAGAGCCATCCCCGGCGCTCTCCGCCCCGCATTTCCCATCCCTGGAGGCGAGAGAAAGGGAAGCCTGTCAGCGCCGGGGTAGGCTCTGCCCTGCGAGGTGTGAGGCTGGCTGGCCCCGCGTCCCCGTCAGCAGCCCGCAAGGTGTGCCTGCCCAGGGGCTGGGGGGCTCGCTGCCGTGCGGCACCCGCACCGCGAGAAGGTTGGCAAAAAAGAGATAAACACATGCAACCGGGACGTGCGTGGGTAGCGGAGGAGGCTACAGGGTGACAAAGATGAAGTTAATGCTCGCTGGACGGGAGGTGCGGAGCAGCGTGCGTCCCGACGGCCCGGGGCTCGGAGAGGGAAGAGTTTGGTGCGAGGGACCTTTCGCAGCCCTCGTGAAAGGGCGGCTCTGGCGGGTCCAGCCTTTCCTTTGGACCTCTCGGTTTGACGCTCTCCGAAGGAAAAGCCGGAGGAAACCCCGCTGGGACTCGCGGGGCCTCAGGCAGGCGGCAGTAAAGGCTCGTTCAGCGAGGGGAGAGCAGAACTGCGCCTGCTGCAGCTTTCTCGGTCTGTCCAACCTGTATTTGCCCTTCAGAACTAGGGGTGCTTTTCCCTTCTTCCTTTATTTTTACCAGTGTCGTAGTAAAAACGAAATATTTCAATACATTTTCTTTCTATTTTAAACAGCTGCTATCAAAACAGCTTCTCTTGAGTGCAAATTAGGTAATTAATTATTCTGACTGTAGCTACAAAAACTATATGGCCTTAACAAGACCTGCCAACCAAATAACCCTTGCCAAGAAATCCTATCAGAGATAAAGCGTGTTCCTCTCATACACGGAGTGGAAGTGTTTTACTGCGAATGAAACAGACGTCAGCGAGCTACCCGTTCTTTGCTTGCTGATTCATGCCATGCAATTTGGATACAAATGCAGCATCTCGCATGTAAAACCTTGCACTTATGGCCGAAAATACAATGGTCCACAGAAAAGTTTCCTTAAAAAAATAAAAAGGAGCAAGTGCTTAAAGCATAGATTTCTGTAGGCATTTAATGGAAGAAAGGACCTTGCTATAATGTACTTTGTTAAAGTGAGTACTGTACTTTATCTGCTTCAGAATTCAAAGCATTTGGTTTAGAATTCAAGATGTTGCAACCCTCAAGAAAGAAGGGAGGGTAAATTGGAAACGTTAACATTTTAAGTGCTTTGTATGATTTTTTTGCAGGCTTGCAAGGATTTTTACTGTAGAAAAGAAAAGCTAATGTTTAGCTGTTTGTCTTCAGAAAAAAATTCAAAAGAAAAGCATTTTTTATGGCTATAGCTTGGAACTTTTTTACCAATATTTGAAGGTTTCTGTGACAACATTTCTACTGACTTAATGGATTGTAACAAAAGTTTCTGTGATTGTCCGTAAAAAATTTATCAGTATCTCAAACCTCAACTCAAGGCATATCTTGAAGTTCCAAACTGAGTGTGACATAATAGATTTACCTTTGAGGTTTGTATAGAAATCCGACAAAATAAGATGCAAGAAATGCATTCTTTTCTGAATGCATATGTTCTATTTTTATTTTATTTTCTCTGTCTCTGGAAATTGTTTTTACTGAAATCTTGATACAAGTCTGAGCATTTTGCAGGATAAGAGCATTTGTAATTAAAAGAAAATGTAGCTTTGGATATTCTTAGCAGGGTAGTATGTTTTGTTGATTTAAAACTTGATTCCTACTTGTATGGTTAAGCCTAATATTCCTTTATATCAGGTTTCCCAATGACAGTGTGTTGGCTTGTGTATAAAGTGAGTGATAAGAAACTGGATTGATGGGGAATCAACAAGTGCTTTGTTCCTGTGAAATTTCTAACTTCAGCCTTGAGGGCTTTTGCACTGGTAACAAGTATGGAAAAGCCTGAGATTAAGTTATAGAAAGTATTTATTTTTTTTTCTTCTTTTTGTTGGGCTATGCATGCTCATTCTCGCTTTATTTAAACGAGCTTAGGGCTTTATACTAACAGTAGAGTATTTCAGGTGAGGGTTTTGGGTATAACTTAATTTTTTTAAAAATAAGTATCCTAGTGTGATATATTTTTCTACAGAACTTTTCTACCTTTAATTGTGATTTGTTTTGCACACCTCTAATTGCCCATTTCTTGCCAGAGCTAAAAATTAATTCCTAATTCAGCAGTAAAGAACTAGCATTTCCTTTTAACATATGGCTGCTGATAGGCAGCTTAATCACATTTTTTAAAAAAGCTTGTCTGGTGTCAGTAGGAAAGACATCTTTTTTTCTTCTTTTTCTAATTAGCCTTTTATAATTAAAGCTAAGGCAATGACATGTCCCTTAGGAAGAGTGTAGCTATCAAACTGGATATGGGCTGGAATTTATCTCAGACAATACTCATCAGGATAGAAATTTTCATTTTGACCAAGAGAATTATTTATCTGCAAACAAATCTTCAGTTGGCATGCTTCTAGATTAAATATTTACCTCCAGTGATACTTGGCATTGAAATTGGTATTTATAAACAGGGGAAGAAACAAACAAGCTCGAACATCCCAGTATTTTTAAGCTTGATTTCTTTCAGACTCTTGATTTGTATGCATTTGTCTTTAATGTTTAAGACATAGAGAGAGTTTGTTTAGGGTGTTTTTACAGTGTTTTCCAGTTGCTGGAGATATTGATGGCAGAAGTTGGGTTGTAACAGTGGCTCTGCAGGGTTTCTCAGAGGGTGACACTGGGTCTGCCTTAGGCTTGGTGCCAAGGGGCTGTCACTGTGCTGTGGAGGGCACCTCGACTGGCAGTGCCTGTGCCACCTGCCTCGTTGGCAGGCAGTGACAGTGGCTGGCACATTCTGCTATTCCTGCTGCCTTGCTTCCCTGCACAGGTGCTGGTGCAAAATTATTTAATTTGAATTAGTGTCTGACATAAGGGACTGTGCTGTGAGTATTTGGGTGTTAAAAGAGCCTTTCTCTTTCTAGTGCCTGCAGTGCTATGTGTACACAACATAAAATGGTACATACTGTAAATGTCGGGATAGGTTTTCATCTCATGCTATTTAGAAGGCCAGTACCTTGCCTCAATTGAAGTCTCGTTTTTTGACTTTGTAGTTACCTTCTAACACAGTAGTATCATTTTTGGGTAACATTTTTTCTGTTTTGCCAGTTCAGATCTCTAGCTGGGTCCTAACAGTTCTAGGAATACTTATTAGTCATCAGAAGGGAGTTGAGGAGATAGTAGTGACTTGTGCAGGGTAATCGTTACCGTTTTTTAGCAGTTGCAGGAAGTAATTACAAGTTGAAGTAGTTGCAAGCCACACTTGCAAGTTGCTGAAGTATCAAAATTGGTGAAATGTCAGAGGTGGAGTTGACGCAGCAAACTTGTCATTAAAGGTCAGCTAGAAAGGTTCAGACTGCACACACTTTCTCAGCACCAAGTCTTTGCTGTCAAATGATGAACCCTACCTCATACCCCTGCTTCTCACAGAGAAGTAAGTTCAGCCAGAAAGAGGTGGCATTGGAAACTTCCCTCTTGCAGCAGACTTCTTCAGCCTGCTCCTTCTGCATGGAGCCAGAGCAGCTTTGAGAGCAGAACTTACAAAGAAATACAGAAAAAGTGCTGGACATGCAGCTCCTGCCCTATGAGCAGGAAAGAAGGAATAACCAGATATGACAGATGAGTCACAGTTCTTTATTGCATGATGAGAAGATGTCTTTATGCATCATAAAATCAGGATTTAGGTGATAGGTCTTCTTGCTTTGCTCTTCTCTTCCAGCACCTTTTCTGTTCTTTGTATGTTCTAAAAATGCATGCATTTGTTGGAGTTTGCCCTTGTTTGCCTGTGAAGCTCTTCAGAAGCATTTAAAACCATGGTAATACCCACAATCTAATTTCTGATCCCTATGAAATGCATTAAAGGGAGCGTTCACTTCCATGAGAACCTGGTTTGGGCTGACACTTCAGGTTTTTGCATGATTTGACTTATTCGGTAAATAAATGTCACACAATGTCTTGAGCGTTAAGATATTTTTGAGGTTGCTTTTCTTAGATGATAGAGGTGAAAAAATCAGAGCTGCAAGTGTCACCCTGAGTGATTTGCACTGGTATGGTGCAGTTTCTGTGCTGGGGTTAGGTTGGGTGCATGGTGGCAAAGTGGCCCTGAAGGGTGTTGGGCAGGGGTTTGGCAGGAGCTGGCCAGTGGGGCTGATCCAACTGAAAACTAATTGGGGGTGGAGAAAGTTTTGTGTCAGGTAGCCACCAAAAATTGTGTCCTGCAGCAGATACTGGGACAGAAAAAGCAGCATGAGCCTTCAAGGAAAATCACTCCTCTTAGCAGCAGCCCACAGTTTGACTGGCTTAAAAACAAATTAAACCATGCCCAAGACAGTAGTACTACAGACTGAATCAATACTAAAATTAGAACAATTTGTTGCTTCGACTTTTGATTTGATCTTAATGTAAAGAAACATACTCTGTCTCCCAGTGTTTCTTCTTGCTTTCACCTTCAGAGTCTTGAATGATTATTTATGGACAACATTGAACTGAAGAAAACATCTAATGGATTTCACTGAAGAAATCTTTGAATTGCCAATCTTTACAATATTCTATACTTTTTTTTGCAATCAAGGAAACCTTTAGGCACGTAATGATATGAAAAACTGCTGAGAAGAAAAACATTTTGACAAACTTTTTTTCTTTAAAGGATGCAGTTCAAACTTTTTAAAATACCACTCTGTCTGTACTATAAATAATTAACTGGACATTTTGTTCAGTGGAGGCAGAGCTGTGCTCCTGGCCCTGCTGTGGCAGGGTCACTTGTCTCTTCCAGCTTTCTGGGAGGTCTCCCCCAGGTGTACACAGTGCATGACCATTCTTGCAGCCTGCGAAGACATGAGAATTCTTTGCTGGCTGCAAGAATGGTCACACCTAGTTTAGAGCATGGGCTTGTGCAGGAGTTGCAGAGGGCCAAAGGAAGGTGGAAGCTTGGAGCATGTTGACACAGTAGGTTCGTAAATGTGGATTAGTAGGTTAAACAAGCTGGCATTCAGTCTTGAGTAAGAGCAGTGTGCTTGAGTAGTTACTGCATGGTAGTTCTCTTCTGGGCTCACTCCCTGCTGGTTTATGTGGGCATATTCCAGGTTGCAGCCCAAAAAATATATTTTGTTAAAAATAAAATAAATGTTGTTAAATAAGATTATTGAAAAGGTTAGAAGATGCTGAAAAGTTATAAATAATCTTGTTCCTGTTGATGTTATTCTGTTGTGGTGGGAGGAATATTTTTCATGCATGAAGGATCCTGTTATTTTGGTTAGCAGTATTAAGCAGAAATAGTATCCTCCTGGATGGTTCTTTTATATGTATAAATAGCTGAATTAGCATAGCTAATGCTTAGTAAGTGTATGTGGAATTAATCAGTCCTAAAACATAAGCATTAGTGGAATAAACTAGATAATTCAGTGGTTTAAGATAATTGCTGCTTTCAGAGTAACTATTATCCTTTTGGCTTTAGATTGTTCTCCCCACAGTTATCGAACAACTACAAATCTCCAGGGTTTAAAATAAGAGAATAAAGTTGAATTGCAGCCACTGGAGACCTACAATATGTAGCTTTTTTCCAGAATGCTTTTCACTTGATGATTTGGAATATATTAGTAAAAATCTATAAATTTTATTTCTGTGGGTTCAGGCAGGCCTAACCTAGCATTGCTGTTCCTGATCTGTTATGAAAAGCTGGAAGTGTTACCCAGTGATAACTACAGAAGAGCTTTGACATAGGTCTGCAAGGGACTGAAAGCTGATGTGGTAGTGGTGGGTTGAATGGCAATTCAGAGGCACTCTCGTTGCATTGGTGCTTGTGTGATTTTGTAGAAAAACATCACTGCTTTTTTTTTGAAACTGTGTCTTTAGCAAATAAAAATTTCTCTTTCTGAGGTGGCTTTGATTGTTATCAGTTCTTGATTAACTAATGCCTTAGTTTTGAGGAAGAAGGAAGTAAATGGGAAAAAATGCAACTTGTAATTTGTGACACTGCTGTTAGTCCCAACTATATTCAAGTCTTGTTTTTCAAGTATTTGTAGCACTTGTAGTATTTATAATACTAGACACATATATCCATGATCAGTCACTATTGCTATTTGCAGGGCTACATTTGTTACCTAAAAACCATTGCTTTGTAGTGAATAGTGGGAAGAGAAACATGAAGATTTTTTTATGCTTCAGAGACCCCATCTTTAGGAAGATCAGATAAGTAATCTGTTTATGATATAAAATGTGATGTATTTAAGCAAGTTTGATAGATATATCCCTTTTGAATGTACAAAATTTGGGAAACATTCCACACAGAAATGTGTTTCTCTACAGGATCCTTTGAGGAGAAAGGGAAAAGTATCCTTATGGAAAGGCAATTTTCCCCTGTAAGGAAATTCCATGCACACATGCATGTGATTTATCAACAGTGATCGTGATAGTTCAATTTTGTGTAGGACTTCTACATAAAATACCTTCAAGGTGAAATTTTAGAAGGTCTTAGCCTGCCTGTGTCAACCGAAGTGTTCTGTTCAATGATTGATTTTTCTCTTGAAAGCTGTAGTATCATGTAAGACTGTTTCAGAGTGCTTGTGTTTGCTTTGCTTCAGTTCTGAAATCTGCTTTGTGGTTCAGCCTAAATAAAGGTGAGACTTAATTCCTCCTTTTTCTGGGGAGTTTTCCATTTTGGGTATACTAGTGCCAGGATTAGCAACTGAAATTATGATTGAAACTGGTTTTATTTTTATGTATTCATTTCTGCAGAAGTGGCCTAACTGCAGCTTTATAAAAGAGATGTGCAGTCACACATACGGATGTCTATCTTGCTGTTCAAGAGTTCTTCCTTGTCGTGAATTAAATCTGTTTCATTTCACAATTACATCATTTGTTTATAGAGCATTTGTGGGAATTTGTTGATAGTGTCCTTGCTAAGGAGAGTGCAGCAACACTTGGTGACAGATCTGCAGTCTGAATTGTTTAAAAGACTATCTTTGCAAAAGGACAAACGTTAATGTTTCTACAGCTCATGAGAAGCAGCTTGTTGCAGGACAGTGAGTCTCCTGTCAGGCAGCAGTAGCCACAGCAGCAGGAAAGGTGTGAGCAATGCTTTCCACCCACACCTTGTTTGCAGCTGTTACTTCACCAGGGCTATTTAACTGCTAACATAACAAAATAAAAAAGAGCTTAACTAAATAACTAGTCGGTTTATTTGTATTTATACTCAGTCCCCTTTTTGAGGGTGGCTGTTGACTTTCACCAGCACAGATACTTCTTATTACTCTCTGGCTTGTGTTGTCCCTGACACACAATGTGTAGATATTTCTCAGTAGCTCCTCCTGTGTAGTAACTTAATTGGAGATTGTGACTAATGTACTTGTGCATACCAAGTTCAAGGTTGGCTGTGTGGGAGCCATGTGCTTTATCCTTGAAATCAAGCAGACAGCTTAGTTGTGTCTATAGTGTGACTGGTCTTTATGGAGATGGGTTGGTTCTTTTCTGTACAAGAAACCCCCAACCAAACCAAACTGCTGTGGATTTGGTTCCACCTGGGGCAAATGCAAGCTGTTGTAGAAATGTTTCCCTAATACCAAAGCTACAAGCAGCTGCAGAAGCTATGGAAGCTTCTTGGTGGAGGTAAAAAAACGCAGGATTTTGACTGATGCTGTTGCAAGTGTTGAATTGGATCAAGTTTGTGATTAGAGAGCTTTAGTCTCACATTCCTAAGAAACAGTAGACTTCTAAAAATATCAAAATCAGGCCTTGTGTCTGTTCTTGCTTACAAGACACAGGAGAGGTTGAATGGCTGTGAGATGGTATCCCCTGCAGCAGGGAGGGTAACATTTGTGTGACAGAGCTGGGAAAAGAGGTGCCTTCTGCAGGAGATGCTTCCCAGTGGGATGGATAAAGCATGATGGCCTTACAAGCACAACTGGCTGCTCCTGCCCTGCTGCGGCAGAGCTGTGGGTGAATGGTCAGGAGAGAAAAACTAGCTAATGAATACTCTCAGCAGGCTTGTCTCTTAGAGGCTGTTTTTTTCAAGGGAGGGAGTGGATTGTCATCCTTAGGTTTTGGATTAGAAGATTCAAGGAAGGACAGTAACTTTTCAAGGTCACTTTAGCTTGTCGGAGTTGAAGTTCAAAGCTGGTGTTTTAGTGAATGGGCTCTGTTATGGAGAGGTAATAAATCAGTGGCCACATAGGGCTGTGAGTAAGTGGAAGGAATTCCTGTACCTGAAATACCAGAAAACTAAGATAAGGCAGCAAGTTGGGGAGTCTATTTCAAAACAGGTTTTCCCTTTATCTGAAATTGCCGTGTCCTGTGACTTGGCATGATAAGAGGCTTGAAATAGCGCTGTGTACACCAGTGCTGGTGCCTCCCCCTGCTCTGGTGTAAGCATGTTTCTGCTGAGCAAAAAATGCTCAGATCCTGATTTTTCCAGCAGTGCTAAAAGGGAAAGCTTTCCCTGCAGAGTAGATGAGTGTTTTGGGAGAAGGAGGTCTGTATTTCATTGGGAAAGGAAATTAATACTACAGGCCAGAATTCTATTTTTCTTGATGGAGTTTTGCATAGTGGCACTTAGGATAGATTGGCTTAGAATAGCACAGAATGAGATCAAAGAAATGGTTTGTACAGTGGTGTTTTTGATGTTATAAATTAGATATTTATGAGTCCTGGGGGAAAGAAATGCACAGCACAATGAAGCAGCCAGTACAAAAACTTTCAGAAATGTTCCAACACTTTTATTTACAGGGATAATGTCTATCATGATTTCTAGATAACAGCAACTAGAGATTATTCATTTGTGTGCCATGATTTGAGATGAGTAGAATTTTGTAAGTAAACATTGCATGGTACAAAATGAAATGTATCCATAAAAGAAGAGGTTGTTTTGCTTTGCCTGATGTTATCTCACTTAATGATTTCAGTGCTTTTCTGCTTTGCTGCTGAAGTGTTACTCTAGAATTGATGAGAATATAGCAATCTTAGAGTAGAACTTCTTTCCTCTGGGGCAAAAATGTACTTGTTCAAAGCATACCACAGACAAAAACCCGACTAAGTTAGTTGCCCAAATAAGCAATAAATATTTAAGATATTGGAAGATTTCCATAAATGTCAGATTGAAAGTATGTTGGTACTACTGAATTGAAATGCTTTGCAGCAGAGGAGATGCACTGCCATTAATGGGGAATGTTGGACTTTGCATGTGTTGTTGCAATCTAAAGATTGAATGTTTCGCAAACTTGGATTTTATTCATGTGTTACTAGGAAAGTATATGTTTTGGAAATAGAGCTTGGATAACCAGAGGTAAGCTGTATGAATTGGGGCTTAAATTCAGGAAAAAAAAAATAATTCTAATTATACATACACTTCTTTGAGCAAGAATTAGCACCATCACTCTGGCAAGAGCAGTTAAAAAATTAAGTGGTTCTGGGTAGAGGGATGGGTGCTGATAGAGATGGAGAATCTGAGATTACTGTGATTCTTTTTTTTCCCCTCTTCTTCCCTCCTTCCTCTCTCTCCCTTTCCATTTACAAGCCTCCACACCAACTTCCTTGCCTGCCACATAACTGCTGGTATCCGTGCAAATGAGTTTGCACAGTACTCCAGGGAAACCACTGTTTCAGATGGTCCCATGTTTCTCCATGAACTCTGTGCATTCGCTGGACTTTGTGTTGTTTTGGATAGCAGTACTTTTGTCTGAGCCTGACTGTGGTTATCGTTCATTCTGTTGAGCAGGTCAATGGCAATTAATGCTGCCATCTTTTTTTAGATTTGTGCATTAAAGACATAGAGTGTTCTAAATGGGAAGTCAGACTGAACTTAAAAGTCAGAGTTAGGGCTGTCCTTCAAGAGTGTGTTGAAATCATACAGGCAGTAAGATTCAGCTTTTAATTACTTGGTCATAGTCTCCTCCAAGTTAGAATTCAGAAAAGGAGATTCTTCCCATAAAAGCAGTTGGTTGGTATTTTGAGTTACCTTTATTTTCTTTACATGTCTCTCTCTTATTTTTATGGGAAAGCTCTTAATCTTGCATCTTGAAAAATTGCATGCATTTAAACACTGACCTTGCTGCAGCACTTAGGGTAGTTCATTGGTAGCCCACAAGTGTTAATTAACCTTTAGGCAATGTGGGTTCATGAATTTAATTTCATTTAACAGAGGAAGAGTGAAGTTAAAAAGAGATTAAGGTCAAAAGCATCTGCTAATTGCTTAATTTTCTAATTAAGCAGTTGCCTAATTTGAAACTAGAAAGGCTTGATTGTCAAAGTGCATAGGGAGAACTGCCCTGTACATGTCAAAAGCCTGATTGCTTCTGGTGGGTTTACCTGTGAGAGCTCAGCACTATTCCACACTGATGTCTGGTGTTTGGAGCTAGGCACAGCATGTAGGCTCCTCTGCAGTGAGGCTTTGGGAGCATGGGAGAAATGCTTTCCTACTCTGGGTGTCCTGCCTGCTGGGGCCACTGGGGAGCCCCAGGCAGTGGCTGGCTTTGTCTCTCTGCTGCAGAACGAAAGCCTGTTGAGCTTCTCCATAGGTGGCTTGGGTGCTGTCTGCTTTTGGTGCAGGGAGGTGAGAGGTGGCTGAGCCCTCGGTGAAGAGGAAGACTTCAGGGGTGTGGTCACCCTTCAGCATATGAAAAGTTGTTTTCTTAGAAAATGTTAGCTAGATCAGTTTAGGCATTAAGGAGGATGGGGATTAACCTACATTGTTTCATGTTCACTTCATTTGTTACTTTTAAATTAGCATTTTAGCATGGAAATGTTCTAACACTTCTAGCACAGTATGAAATATTTCAAGTGAAGGAATACTAATCTGCGTGTGCTAAAGTATTAATGCATGTGTAACTTACAGTAGAGCAGTGTATTGCAGCTGTGTCTGGTTGCTGTGTGAATTTCCAAGCCTCTATGTCAGAAAAGATGCTCCCTGCCCCTCTTCTTATTGTGACGTGAAAATGGGGTGGTGCCAAATATTGATAAGAGCTTGGGGTGGCTGGGATAGCTGCTAAGCCATACATGGGGGATCCCAAGTAGGTGCCCATAGCCACCACGAATTCTGTCTATGGAGTGTAAAGGTCACTGATTTGTAGCAGAAATATTATTTTGGAAGGGTATGGGCTTGTCTTGCATGTTGAGGGCCAAGCATTGAAAAGTAGTATCAGGAAGAATGTCAGGAGCATCAGTAGCCAAGGAATATTAGGGGAAGAAGAGTACTTAAAAATCACAAGGCTTTTTAAGCAGTGGGTGGGGAAAAACCCATGAATGGTCTTACTTTTGAGATGCATCTCAGTGGAGGTGGAGCTGATAGGAAGTACGAAGCTGGGGAAGGGTATGAGGCAGTGCCTGCATAATCTGCCTCTTCAAGTAATCAAATGGTTACCAGTGTCAAATCTGAGAAGTGTCTGTAAGCATTTGTGCTGTTACTGCAGTCTATCTATCAAACCTAGTATCAGCAAATATGAAATATAAAAATTTTGTGCCCAGTAAGCTATACAGTTACTGGAAACTTAGGCAAGCAGAACACTCATGTTAATCAAATATGGCATGGGTGGGGCTGTGCCCTGTGAATCTCAAACTGATATATTTCTAGATTATCTGTATTAAAACTGAGTGTTTACAGCAGCAGATACAAGCTTGTTACAAAAGTATTTTTACTTTCTTTAATTTGTGGTTATTATTAGGTTATTTTTTTTGTCAGGATGTTTTTGTGTCAACTTTTAATCTTTCTCCTTCATTTGCTTTTTCATGACAGGCAAATAAAAATTTATTAATATCTGCATGTGTGCACAAATCTGTCTAGCATATACAAACAGAGCTACTAATTGTTAGGCATGAAGTAAATCATCTTATAGAATAACCCTTTCAAATAAAGTTGCTTGAAAACATGGGCCATGTTCTTTATAATGTAATGATGCAGGCTCACAGACATGAACATGCTTCAAACTGGCCATAAAGCAGTCCACAATATCGAAAGCCAGCAGCAGCTGTTGCACAGGAGATTACTCATGGGCTTCAGCTAAATCATCTCATGGATCATCTAAAGACAAATAAAATACTGCTTGCTGTGGACTTGTGATCAAAGTGGTTTGTTGAATGGTTAGTGTAGAGTAATATATCCTTTTATTATTATTATTATCTACTTGTATGGGGTAAAATTAGATGGGTCTATGAAACATTAAAAACATCTCATGAGCTGTTCAAACTGTTCAGACCACAGTCTGGTTGATGTGATGGTCCTCGTGCAGCATCAATCCTGAGCAAATGAGTGCTGTGTGACAATGTTCTTCCTGAAAACCTGAAGAAATGTCTTAGAAGTCTAAGAAGGAGACAAATATAAGGTTTAGCCAGTTTGGAAATGTTAGTATACTGCACTGTCTACAGTCAGTGGCTTACCTGTAGCCATCTCAGAACATCTGCATTATTATTCTAAAAAGAAAATAAAGAAAGAACTAACACTTTTGTCACCAGTAACAAGTGTGAGATCAAGAAGTGCATTGGTTTGAATTTGGTGCAGGAAAACTGGAAGATTAGGAAAAGAATGGACAGCTAGCACAGGAATCCAAAGATGTGTGAGGTAATTGAAAGAGTTAAAGGCCAGATATTGCGCTTTCAGGAAGGGAGAGTTGGGGGGAACTTCCCACTCCACTGCCATGTCATAAGCTCTAGGTTCTAGGATGATAAAGTATCGTTTGGGCTGTGGGAGAGCTCTTTGAATCCTCTGTGCTCATGCTGTGTGCTTTAATTCCCATTCTTGTATTCTTTCCATGACTCATGTCCTTTACAAAACTGAGATAATTTTTGCATGTGCTGGCATTCGGAGGAGATACTGTGAACAAAAGTATGGAGTCTTAATTCTACTTTTTTTTTTGTTGAAAATTATGAATTACAGATATGTAACATAGTTCTTGATCTTTGCACTTTCTTAAGCTATAAGAGACCCTCTATAAACTACTCTTTAGATAGGTGATCTGCAGAAAACTGTAGAGAGTTTTCTTTCTCATAACATGTAGGAAAAATAAATTTGTAAGATATCTCTCTGGAAATATAAACCTCATCCAGAGTCAAAACTTTCAGTGCTCTTTAAAACAAAAATTGGAATTTATATAAATACATACTTTCCTTCACACGTGAGCAGATCATGGTCCTCATGAGAAAAGGTTCTTTGGGGATAGTTATCTCCCGAAATTGTCAGCCAGATCTTTATTCCAGTCCCAGTAATTTCTGTTCTGTTCCTTTTCCCTAAAAAAAGACTCTTACCTCTCTGGGCAAAATATAGAGAATGCTGTGGGTTAACAGCCAGGGCTTTAGAATTACCTATGGTTGATGCGGCTATATTGGATAAAACACCGCCCTGCGGTTTAAATTTCCATCCGTTGGAGTTTATAGAATTCGTTTTTCTGAAATGCTGTTTATGTCTAAAATTAATTCCTTACTAAGATTTAATCAAAGCTGGGAGGAATTTACTCAGGTGACAATGGTTGGTCTGGATTTGTTGAGGGGACCCAGAATAGATGGTTCAGTAGTAAGATTTTTTATTTTTTATATTTTTTCAAATGTAGCCAGTTCAACATTTGCATAGGCAGCACATGATGAAGGGTGATGCTTTTCAAATGCTGGTACCCTCAAATGCCTGCTAGATGACATATGAGATGTGTGTCTTGGAAGGTTTGTTAAGGACCATCACCCTGTCCTGGACCCCCTTTTGAAGTTCCTGGCCCAAGGCTAAGAGGCAGTTGGAATTGCTGCCTTGTTTGATCTGCTAGGAGTGGTTTGATGCCTGTGCCTGTGAAGAGTCCTACACAGACTAACCTGTCCAGTGCTATTCATTGACTATGAGAAATGAACCCTCATTTTTAGGGTCATCCTTACATCTCATGAGTACTGAATACAACCATCCCATGTATATCTTTTCTTACTCCAAAAGCAAGGGAAGATGTTTTCCGGGCTAAAATCAAAAATCAAACTGATGAACTGTGAGAAATAACAAACATTTTATTTTGAAAGTTATAGTACTGTATGTTTAGACCTAGCATGCTTTTGCTGTCATTTGAGTGCCAGTACTCTTATCTTAAACCAGTTTTTAAGACTGAAATAACCTAGATTCACATCTCTGTGGATGTCTCCTCACTACTACAAGTGAGCACTGTAGATGGTGCTTTTCTTCCACACTGCATCTTGTTCCCAGTGTGTCCCTTAAAAGCGTAGGTCAGCAACAGCTTAGAAAATACGACCAACACATCAGAAATGGTGATGTTTGGTTATAATAAGAATAGCCAGGGAACTTAAAAGGTATTTTTAAAATTAATCAAATTAATGACTCAATAGTCAACTGCACTTACAAATTACTTGCTCTATTTTCTTAACTGGTTTTCCTCTTTAAATAAATTTCTCTCTGGTTTAATAAAAGAAGAGCAGCTTATGGAAGGCCTGGATAGATGCACCTCTATGTCAGCACAAGCGAAAGGACAGATGTTTAGGAGTGGGAGAAGGGGAAGGGAGGAGATGGAATTTTGCTTCCTATTAACTGACTTTGTTCTTGCATAAGAGCTGTTTCCTCTCTGAAGGGGAGGGCATGTCCTTGATGGAAGTTTTTTTTGGGTTTTTTTTTGGTATGAACTTCTTTTGAAGTAGTTCTTTAGATTATAAAATATGTTATAAATGAAAGAAGAAATCTGGAAGAGATTTTGAAAACTTCTGTGAAGAAAAGATGTAATTGTGCAGATTTGTCAGAATAATCTCATGGATTCCAGCTTTGTTTACTTTTAGTACATCTTCTTTTAAGATAATCCCTATTGAGTTACTTTTCAAGACACTGTCAGGAAGGGCATGTTGAAATTCAGTTGAATATTTGCTGTAATGGGTGAGATACATGGGTTGGGAATTACTAGTATGAATTCTCTAATAGTTGCCAGGGATACCTGGTAATATATATGGTTGTCATCACTTGAAACAGATGCTGCTTCTGTAGAATGATAAAGAACAATGAAGTGTGCTGCTGTATTCTTTGATCAACCAAATGTCTCGATTTCCCAGTGATATCCTTGTTCTCCAGCTTCTTTCAGTCACTGTGTCTCCCGTGCCCTTTCTGCAATGCAGAGCAGCCGCTCAGGGTTTGAAACTTCCCATTGTACAACAGGGCACATTGCTTTGTCTGGTTTGAAATCAGCTGAATGGCTCAACCTTCCTGGCTTTCTCCTCATGCCCCATTTCCACAGTTGTGCCCTTTAACAAGCTGTTGGGTTGAAGCTGAGTTTGGGGTTCCTTCTGCCTCTCTGCGCTGTGCCAAGGCTTGAGCCTCCACAGTACAGCTCACAGAGGAGAGCGTTGGTCAACTCCTCTGCCGTCGCACCAGATGTGTTGAGGAGGTCAAAGCTCACCCTTACAGGGCAGGAAGATTTGCTCTCCTGTTGTTCTTTGAAATTCTAATTAGTGACATGCCTTTGGGAGCTGCAGCAGCCAGCTAATGCACCCCAGTTTTGGGTGCTGGGGTTCAACAGCAACAGTCAGGTCAATTAGTAGTTCATGTGAAATAAAGATGTCCAGAAATGTGCTGAGCATTTGCTTCTGTGCTCATCACAGAGACTGATCAGTAGTGGAGCCTTTTCTGGTTTGGTAATTACTCTTGTTTGGACTCTACACAGGGAGCACAGTAATATTTGGCTTCTAAAATGATGATTTGACGTAGCTGCTTATTCCTTTTACAAGTGTTTTACAGTGATCTGCTGTATATTTATGCAGCCTGGGAACATACCCATAATTTATCCATTATAATGGATAATATCTATTAATTGAAGACTTTAGCTAACAAAAAAAGCAAAAAAAATTAAGTTGGGGGGGTTTGCCTGGGTTTTTTCCCTCCTCTTTTTTTAAGGAAATATCAAACTGCTTTCTTCTGTTTGGACTGCTACTCAGTGTAAGAGAAGTTACAAAGTTTATGATATTTTGAAAGTAACTGTTTTCTCAAGTGTTCATTTTGACTGGTCCACTTCATCTGCTTAAAGGCTGATACTTGCAGGATAGTAAAAATATGAATTATAAGTCCATTTACTTTTCTGAAGAGAAAGCTTTTCTTCATGGATGAATGTCCGTTAGCCTTGGTTCCTTTTTTGTATGCTGCATAGGTATACATGGAGGACCTTTCCCAGCTCCTTGAAACAGATGGAGATTTATGTTTTGAACATGAGGGTTTTAATAAAAGAATGTTACACAGTCCTTCCCAGCCTGAGGAAGGTGTCACAGGTCTGGGTTTGTAAAGTCCTGCTGAGAGACCATTGGATGTGCTGGCCTTGTGGAGTCATTAAAATCAATTTTCTGCATATAGGGAGGTACAGTTTTGGATGGTGGTATTAAAGGTATTTTTGTTGAGTCCTAATCTGTTGTCTCTGGATCTCCATTTGATTATGTATCTTATTTGTTACTGAATTCCCCTGCAGTTCTTTGCATCATCCAGAATGAATATAGTACTAGCAATGCAGTGTACGCTTTTGCTTTTGCTTTAACCAAATTGTGAATTAAAACAATATGCAAAATTGTCATTTAGGGGCTGTTTTATTATTGTAATCTTAACTGTTCCTTTCAATTCAGTAATAATTGTGGATACATTTCATTACTAAAGTGTTTTTAGGTTTTTTTTACTAATTCATGGTAGGCCTTTTGTTTGCATTGTGAAAGTAGTAATTATGATGCTTTATTTTGGTTGGTTCAGCTCTTGGCCCGTCAGTAGTGAGTATCATGTTTTAACTGAGTGAAAGTTGCCATTAAACTCCCTAATCTCTTTGACAGTGAATTCACTGGAGGAATTTGGCTCAGTATTTCTTTTGTTTACATGTATTTTGAAAGTTATTAAGGTTTTTTGTTTTGTTTTTTTTTATGGAAAATCAGAGTATAAGGATTGTGGCTTGTATTAAATTTTTTCTCCTTGATATGTCTTCCTAAGAATACTGGAAACTAAAGTTTAGATTTAATAGAATCACAGTAATAATATCAGTTATTTAGCTTTGCATTTAATTTTGCTGTATTTATTTTGTAGAATATGAACTTAAATGAACTATATAATACAAGTGAATTTTTGTAAACCTCTATTAGAAGTTCCTTACAGAGATTTTAGGAAGTCTTAGACAGGATGGATAAGGAATTCAGTACCTTGGTGATTGAATGACGTACTCTTTTATAGGTTTGTTGGGTTTTTTTAAGTGATTGGCCTATGATTTATTAGAACAGCCAAATATGAAGTTCTGTTATTTGTTATTTTGGCTTGGCAGAAATAATGCAAAGAACTGTCAAAGGCAAAGAGTAAGCAGAAGCTGTAATTTCCTTTTTTACCACTGAAGAATAGATTTGGCTGGGTTAGGCCTTCAGTGCTAATCTGTCTCTGTGTGGCCAAACAGATTTTTGGAACCTTCTTGTACTGCATTTATTTTCTCTTCACTTCAGGCCAGATCTTATAAGGTTGTATGTTTTTTGGCGCATCCAGGGTGGTGATGTGAAAAAAGTTAAAGAGAAGGAATTGAATTTAAGAACTCTGATATAGATAACTTAAATTGAGACTGCCACTTGATGCAATTAGGTCATTTTTAACAGTACTTGTATGTTCAACTGTGGACATTTTTTTTTTAACTTTGAAACTTGCTTTAATATTAAGGGTCATAGTTAAAATTCTTCAACAGTTCTACAAGAATATATTGCAGAATTTTACCACAGTTTTAACCTTCTAGGTTAATTCAGTTGGCTGTTTAAATAAAGTTAATTTCAGTCTTCCTTGTACTTGTAAGCATGTTTTTCATAGGAGCACATTCCTTCGTGTGATTTTAATAGGACCATGCTCCTTGCTAATGATTAGTAATGATTTCTGTCCTGAAGCATTCATTTGATATTTATGCTAATAGCCATTCTTTATTCGCCTGAACATGTTTGTTAGAATGTCTTCAGTATTTCAAAATGATGGGACAGATGTACTTGTGCTGTACATGCCTCTTCCTGTGGCTTTTAGTTCAGAACAAAGCATTTCAATGTCTCTTTCTGCTCTGCTTTGCCTCTGTACAGATGACAGCATCTCAGCTGCGAGCACCTCCGATGTCCAGGACCGTCTTTCAGCCTTGGAGCTGAGAGTGCAGCAACAAGAAGATGAAATCACCGTGCTAAAAGCAGCCTTGGCTGATGTGCTGAGGCGTCTTGCTATCTCTGAAGACCATGTAGCTTCTGTGAGAAAATCAGCACCAAGTAAAGGTAAGCCCAAATTTGGTAAACTCTTTCTAGAGTCAGACTGTGTTATCACGTCAGAATGTTCTCCATTGGTCACTCGTCTTTCCCTTTTCTGTCTCATTTGGGAAGGCTGATCTATTTTGAGCTGGAGGGGTTAGTTTATAATAGTGGCTTAAATACATACAGCCAACAGATATCGGAAATATGCTTATTAATTATGATGTTTGCTAACATTGTTACGTTCTTGATACCACTAAAAATTTTCCTTACTTCTTGCTAAAAAGTTCCTGTTTTAATTTCAGTAGTGGAATGCTAACCTGCCACCGGAGGCTCTGGGGCTTATGGACAGTTTTGAGTCTTAGCTTTGACTTTGCCTGGAAATTACTCGACTGAAAGGGCATATTAGAGATTATGTTTTCTCTTGTTCCTAAATTATAACCAAAACAAAAACCAAAATGTATTTCTACCAAATAAGAAGGCTTTCTGAATGTAGTTAATTTTTGTTCCTGTACAAAGATAACTCGCCATCAGTAGATCTCATGTAAGAAATGGCCATGTAGCAGCAATATCTCTTTTGGTTAGTCACTAGTAACTTCTATATTGCAGTACTGAAAATGCAGAATTGTTTAAAAGTAAAGAAACTAGATGCTTCTTGCACTAATTTTCATATGCTTCCCTTGCCCCCTGCCCCCCCGTGGACATTTTATTTTGTATTCTGGAGAAGTATTTGAATTGAGTTTGGAACTTACTCCAACTTAAAGCTGTGTATTTGAAGAGAATTATGGCTGTGTATGTTTCTGGCATATATCAGGTCTCTGATTCTATAAAATATGAGGTTATATTTCAAATAAATCATGGTTTTAATTCACCATAATTGCATGTAACCACATCAAACCCTGCAGCGCAGAGATCTCTGGGATCAATCCCTGTGTGAGTGTTGCAGTGCATCTATTACACCTGTGCCAGTTTAACACTGAACTGATACAATGTAGCCTATGCTTGTTTGGGTGACCACTTTATATAGGCTGAAAATGCTGAAAGTTTGAATTATTTTAGATGTGACAGAGGGATCAAATTCCTTACTTAAGTGTTTTTGCAGACTCTCTGCCAGATGGAAGGAAGTCATGATGCTTAATTGGCTTGGGCTCTGAATCCTGCCATTCTCTCTTGCTTGCTAAATGGTAGACTGTTGTCATCTCTGCTTATAAATGCAGCTTTTATCCGCCCAATTTACATGTCTAGCCTCATCAAGATTGAAGCTTCTTTTTTGAGCTCTTTTTAAATATAGCTTTAGCAGCTATTTTGACTAAATCACTCTGCTGTTTGCTGTCCATTATGAGAAAATGTCCAAGTGAAAAACCATGGGGAAATCATGTCCATAGTGCCTTATTCTTCCTATTTAAATGCAGAGGAGCTGGGATGTGCACTTTGGCTTGGACTGTCTAACACCCAGCAAACTTTGTGTACAGGCAGGCAAACTTCCTGTGTTCTGCAAAATGCCTTGGGGCTATCTCCTTTCTGGGGGTCTTGGGACCATACTGAATTCTGTAAGTCCATTTGTTCAGTGAGAAATAAACTAATTATTTGGGGGAGGCAGAGCAGAGGGAGGGTGGAATGTCTAAATATCTTCTGTTTGATCATGTTATATCTCTACAAATGAATGGCAACAGCATGGAGCTGTGAAGAAAGAGATGGGAACAGGGACAGATACATACATGCATGATCTAATTCACTGAACTTAAATGAATTATGACTAATTGGCGCTGTGTTTAATTGGTGATGGATGTGTTCCCATTGTGTTCAGTTACCCAATACCACCAGAAAACACATTAACTTCACTTGTAATCATGAAATCAACTGTACATAGAATTCACAGAAGAAAATGTTTACAGAGACTGGAATTTTAAGAGACTAAAATTAGACTTGAGGAATAAACTTGGGATTTAAACAAGTTCATACATTGCTTTTTGCAATGCTCTAGGTTCTACTTTTGATTTCTGTATTTTAAATTCTTTCAATGGCCAAAAAACTCTTAAAATGTTTTAACAGAGAGAAATGTGTTATTTTTTTAATAAGTAGGATTAGAAGATGATCTGAATTATCATACAAAAATAATACTCAAATAAGTAACTGTTAGGTTTTCTTTGAAGTATTATGCATGTATATAACAGACTAACTAGTCAACCCAATACTTTTGCAAATGTAACTGTATTCCTCCAAAACTCATTTTGGTGTTTGTGATCCTGTCAAGAATCTGGATTTATGCATTACAATAATTGCACTTTCATGTAAAATATTATAGGTTAATTTTCTTATAAGAAATATGCTGAGGCTTTCAATCACAGAAGTATTTTTCTCTGCAGCAGCCCTTAAATACATACTGACATAAATAACGAGTAAAGAGAATAGATGTGTATATGTACTTCTGAATACATGGGGAGAGATGTGTTTAATCCGAAGTATGGCAACACAGTGAGATAAATCCTTTTAAAACAAACTGAACTTAACAAGAAAAATAGTACCAGAAAGAGCCATCCTGAATCTTTCCATCAAAGTAAGGCAATAACTAACCTAGTTTGAAGGGTGGCTTTTCTACTTTTTGCTAAAATGAGTTTTCTAAAACCTCTCTTATTTTTTTTTTCTTGTTGCCACCTCAGCAGTGTCTTTGAAAAGAGAATTTTCATAGGCTAAAAATAAGTGTTGTGAGCCAAGAGTGAATCACACTGAAAGGGACAAATCCATCCTGATCTCTTTCTAACTGATTTTTATTATTCTGAAGTTGATGGCTTGACTTAGTGAAAAAAGCAATCACTTTGTCCTTTGTCTTGTTTGTCTGCATGGGACATCTGGTGATCTAATTCTGTTCTTAATTTCTTTTATTTTAGATTGACAGATTGAAACAGTAGATGAAGATAAAGTTTATGTGTTATCCTTTAAATCTTTGTTTATCTTTTTTCCCCTACATTTCTGTCACATGCTTGTTTTAAGCTTAGTCCAGTCTCCAGTGAAAAAACTGACACGGTTTGGGTAGATTTATATTTCTTACTGATGGGCTCTCAGTCAGGAGGTTGCTACCTAATATCTTGTGTGTAAAGTTCTGTCTCAGAAGCAAATGGGTTTTTATACAGGGATTTGCAAACTGTAAAAGACAAGATAAAGGGGAAGTTTTTTAGGCACCTTAGTGTCTCCTAGTAAAGCATGAAGTGGAGATACTGTATAGGGAAAATACCTCTAGTAGGGATCGCAACAGGATTAGCATTAGTCTGTATTTCACAGTGAAAAAGCAGGCTGAGAGTGTTTGCACATAACTTCCCAATGCAAAGTTATTCTAAACAGAGCAAATCTTTTCAATATAAAAAGACTGTGATAGTGCTTCTTCATCTCTGCATACAGCTAAGAATAACTACACAAAGGAGAAATTACTAGGTCCAAAGATAGTGTTGAGAATTAGAAATGTGAAAGGGCTTGGTAAGGGATCATGTCCCAGCAGCTACAGGGCTTGTAGGGATCATAGTGTGAGAATGAGTTTATGGGTTTAATTTCTTTTCTTTCTCTCTTTTATTTTTAAATAGATGGCTTGGTAAGAAGAATTTCTTTGGTGGGAAATTATTTGCATTTGGCAGCTCTGCACTCTTGTTGCCACATGCCTCTGCTGTAGATGCATGATTGATGCTGTTAGCATTCACAAAAAATTCCAAAAACAAAGATTACCTGGACACTGAAGAAAAGGAAAGCATAAAGCAGTCTGGTACTTGTGGCTGCCAGCAAGATAGATTGGCTCACAGCTGGTGCCTGGTAAACCTATTAAAATCTTCCAGGGTGTCAAAATGTGTGTAACAGGAGAATTCATCCCTCAGGCTCTGGGTGTGCAGGCAAGTTTGTGGCACCAGTGAAATATCTCAGACTAATCATTTCACTGGAGTATGAGCTTGTGCCTGAAAAAGTACATATGATGTTGGCCTGTAGAGAAACAAAGAGTTCATGTCCTTTTTCTGGACTCAGAAATAATGAGGAGACTTGACAAAGGTTAAACCTTTGGAGAAATGTTTCCTATTGCTTGGGCAGGAATTAATGTTAAATAGCTCGTATGCAAATTCAACAAGTGAAATTGGATAGTAGATGGCAGTTTGCAGAGAGGGTTTCCCATAACAATGAAGAGTGGCAAACTGAGAGGCATTTTATTTTACTTAAAGCAGTGAACTTGGGGACCTGCAAAAACAGGTACGTACTGTAAATGCAGTTGGTAGGGTTTTTTATTTGTTTTTTACTTTCCTTTGTGCAGTGGGCTTTTATAAGAGGAGCCCATTGAATTTTCCTTCTTTTCCTGCTCCCTCCTCTTGTATGAAATAGCATGTCTCATCAAATTCCATCTCATTCCACTTGTGTAAGTACTTCAGATGTCATTTTTACCTTATCTCAACAATGGTTTCACTTCACCAACATTAAGTCATTTTGTTTTATGTTAACAAAAAGTGACTCCAGGTGTTCAGCAAGCTTTATTAATGAAAGAATGAGACAGATTTTTGTGTTTTTTCAGTCTTTACACTATTCAGTAAGCAGAATTGTTCTAATTACTGAGTACATCTTTATGTTGTCTATCAGTAAATGTTAAAGAAACAGACAATAGAAGTTTAAATAGGAAAATGCTTATGGTAGTGGTGTGACATAGGTTCTTATCCAAAATATTAAAACTAAGCTGGCAAGCTTGTATGTGGGTCATTTTACTCATGGGAAAAGTCCTATTGAAGTCTGCAGGCTGCATGCTCACATAACAAATAATGGTACTCTTGAGGTCTTAATGCATTTCCCAGGTACTGGTTTTAGTGCCATCTGTTCTTTCTGCATTTCTTCCCATTTTTTCCTATCTTCTGCTATGACTTACTGAATATTTTCTTTTTCTTCTGTTACACTTCCTGTTCTTGATGTTTTTCGTATGTTTTCCTTTATTTAAAGAATTTGGATCTAGCGGGCATTAATGAGCTAAGGGTCACTAGCCAGCTAAACCAAGTTTAGGAAGGAGAAGTGAAGAACAAGGCTCAGAGGTTTTTTTAAAGTTCTGTAACCTAATCTTGTACATTGTAGAGGAATATTTTCAGTTCTGGTTTTAAGTATACTTATTCTTTTTCCATATGCTTACAGTTTTGGGTATGTTTTGTGCATCTGTGTTCTTCTTTTAGAACAGTGTGAGCAAATTTTCTTGAGTGGTACTCTGCTATTCTCCATGATGTTTGTCAAACTAAGAAGTGTAATGCTGAAAGAGTTCAATGTTGTCACTAACTTTTTCAAATGAAAACTCTTATTTATTTGAGTAGCTTTTTCATCAGTTGTTTGCCAGAGTATATCAAACTGTTTCAATTTATGTAGTTAAAATTTTATTTCCTCTGCTTAAAATTAGCCCATTTCACAATTGGTTGAGCATGTAGATGGTGCCTCTGGGAAAGTATATAAAATAATATAGAAGGGAGAAGGAAAAGAGCTATGTGATTTGAATAAGAAATTGGACAAACAAGTCTTCGGTTTCCTGTAGTATGTTTTAAAATGCCTGCCATGGCTCCCCTAACACCTGAAAAATTAGTTTTATATCCCTATGAGGGTCATTTAAAGTTAGAAATATATGGGTTAAGTCATTATTTATAAAAATCTTGTTGGAAATCTAAAAATAAATATTTAATTACTCTTAACATCTAAGTTAGTTTATTTACCTACTTATGTACCTACTAGGACAGATGCCCTTGGAGCTCAAGTTGTTTATGCATTAGCTATACACTCTCAAACTGTTTCTTATTAACATGCCTCTATTTGGCTAGTTCTTTTCATTTTACTAGGAAATGACAAATAATGTATGTTTAATAGCTGTCAGTTGAAATTTGGCTTCCATTGAAAAATATTAAAAGAATGTTTATTTTTTTCAGCTAGTTGTAATTACTATAGGAATCATAAAGTTTGTTGAAACTTAGTTGTCTTAAAATTTGATTATTAAACAAGAAGCATGACCCACAGGTAGTGAACTCTTTATCCTGATTTGTTTTGTTCATTATTTGAAACCTGAACTGTCTTTGTGTGATAGAAGAGGACACTTTTTCAACTTAAGAAGTTTTAATCAAAATTTGACTCTTAGTATGTAAGTGAAGTAGTTGAATAAAACAGAGTGCTGAAGAAGATACTGTACAGAATACAGTACTCTCTTGGAGAAGAGTTTTTGTGCCCCCATGCTGTTTCTTTGCCAGCATCTTCCATGGGCTGAGGGACCTGACATCCTTTGAGAGTCTGGAAGCAGAGCCACGACTAAAGTTAGCTGCTTTTGTACAAGTCATTGCAACACCTTAAACTAAGTCTAAGATTTGTCATAATTTCTATTGATTTTGATATTGTTCTATTAGGAAGGAAGTGCAGATAAAATCTTACATTCTGCTATACTTATAAACTGTTTCTGGCTGGTTTTCCACAGCTTATTCTGTGGGCTTTCTGGTGAGTTACACACACTGTGCACTTCTTTAGTAAGAGTACTGAATTGGTTTTCTGTCAATCCAGGCAGAAAACCCCATGACATTTAATATGTTTATAATCTTGAATCACATTTTGCTGAAAGTCAAGTGGTTCAAGGTTGTTGAAGGATTTGGTTAATGTAAGTCTTAATGGGAAAAAAAGAGAAAAATCTACCTTTAAGAGATCGATTTTTAAATTTTTGTAAGGTGTTATTTCTTGAGCTTTTTCTTTTAAATCCACTTCAATTAAGTGCCCAGAAAAGTCACTTTAATGTGGCTGCAGCTACTTATTTTAAATTAAAATTACCTGAAGAAGAGAAACAAGTGTTTGTTTTTTTCCTTGTAAAAAAAGGCAGATTTACCTGTCAGAACATTAGTAAATACAAAGATATTGAGGAAATTGTTTCAGTTAATATATTTGATAACAGAATAAACTACATTTTAATGTAAAATATTCTAAGTTTTGGGTTTGGGAAGAAAAGTGTGTTACTAATTGATTCTCAGCTCTAGCACCTTGTAAGTATGTTTGGAGGGAAAAGCTCTCATGTTATCACAAGACACACATTTTCAAGCTTACCACTCTCTCTAACAGCTTGGCTTCATTTTTTCCCTAGTTAGCTAATCAAAGCTGATAAAGAATTTGAAATAGATTTCTGGTTTATTGTGGTCTGTTTTTTCTAATCCTACTTATCTTTCATTCACACATTTGTGTACTTGACAGATGTTAATAAAATGTTTCTTTTGAACCCTACAGATACTTTTCTGTGAAAATTATCAGAACAGAGATGAATCTGTTCCATAAAATACATTTTTACCACTTTGATCTCTGACAGTTTGGCTTTAATCCTGGTCACCATGCACTGCCTTTCATTCTACATTCAGTTTATGTCTGGCTTTTGTTCCAAACTAGCAGATAAAGCTAAGTGCTATTCAGTCCAAAAAATTTCAGACTGTTTATGCTAGGAGGTGGCGTGTGACATGGTATTGGCAGAGATGTGCAGCGCAGTGCTAGGACAACCAATTGTTTCAGTGTATTGATCTGGAATTCGTGTTCTCCTGTGCCACTTCATTATTTCCAGGTCTCTGGAGCAAAAGCACTTGACTACTATGAAGGACTATCTCTGCAACAAAGAAAGTTATTGTGTTGTTAATTTTTGACATCTTTTGACTGCAGAGATGTCCTGTGTTTTGGAGTGGTGGGTCAGCTTCCTTGCACTTCTGACCTAGCTGGGAAGATCCCCCTGGTGTGTCTCTGTCAATAGCCAGGCTTCACTGGGATGTGCACAGAACTTCAACTCACCTTTCCTTTTCATGGTTTAAAATATAAATGCATTTTCTTTACATATAATTGCAGATGATTAATTGAATTTTTTTCTTCCCTTTAAAAGCAGTTATTCTAAAGTCACTTTTGACTATCTAATTAACATGCAGTATATAGAGAATTTTGAAGGAGTCTTGTTTCTTATGGGTGTTGAGTGTGGGGTTTGGGGATTTTTGTTTGTTGGGGGGTTTTTGGTGCTTTTTTTCTTTTTTACATTTTATTGCACATTGAGTGTGTCACGCTGACCAAGATTTTGTTTTGGAGTGTAAGAAAGCCTGATATATTTTTTGACACTTGAAAAAGAAAATTGTCACTGCAGTTTTTAATCTGGGTTATGTTTAGCTGTTAGTCATTTTGCAAAAATAGTTTTTACTTCAATTCAAAAATTTTAATCTCAAATGGGATTTTGCATGTCACTTGTTGACATTAGGAAGTACTTTGCCAACCTACCATCCATATCCACCTTACTGGAAAACAATCCCAAAGCTGCTGTCTGGATCCCTTTTTTATTGTTATTGTATTCATCATTACATGGAGCAGTGCACATTCCTGTCATGGGTATTCGCTGATGTAGAGTTTTATTTGTAATCAGTTTTGTCCCTGGACATAAGCAGGAAGTCACACTTTCCATACCTAGTAGGGGGAAATATTCTAGATGTAGTCAGTAAACAAAATAGCAGTGTGCTGCTTGCACACTGACAGTGTGTTCCCCATCTTAATAAGTTCCTGTGCCTGTTGTGTAGCAGTGCTGTCCTTTATGTGTCCTACTGAATGCCTTATCCACCACGCTGGGAATTACTGCTCTTACGTCTCCTGATTCACATTTCTGGAAAGCCATGCTAGAGCTGGTTGGAGAGACATTAATCTATTTCAATGAGCAGACAGAGATGTTAAGGTCATATACAGTTCATGAGTGAATCATGGGCCTTGATATTATGCATCTCCACAAAGAAGATGACTTTGTCACTGAAAATAAAAGAAGCTAATTTATAGGCTTCTATACTAAATGTGCTTTCTAAGCTCAGGAGCTTTTGTTCTTGCATCTAAGTTACATGGGGTAAAAAAAATCTCTTGAGCTTTTGAGCAATATATTAAAACAAACTCAAGAACAAAATTTTTATTCTAAATGTTTATGTTGCAAATAAAACAGTCTCTAAAAACTACCAGTTAGAAAGAGTCATGCCAAATTGATTTATACGGAATTTAGGAAGAACAATGATCTTTGAAGCGTTTTTTGGTTTTAAGTGTGTCTTAACTTTTTTTCACATTTCCTTTATTCTCATTTCTGCCTGAGATATTCCACATGCTCCTTTTGGCTTTCCTGATCAGAATTTCAGATTTGATAGCACGCTGCTTGGTGCATTTGAAGTAGTGTTTGGTTTGTGTAGGCCAGCCCATTTCTGCATTCATCCAAATAGTTCTGACATCTAATATTCCCTTGATGAGTATCTGTTGTAAATAATGTGGTAGTTTAAAATAAGAATCAATTTGCCTCTCAACCTGCTTGAAAGAGCTGCGCTGTGACACATGGCTGGTAGTGTTCACATGAGGCATCTGTGTGAGTTTGTCCTCTGTTCACAGAGCTGTCGATTTTCCCCAGCTGCTGTTTTATCCTCACTTTTATCTTCAATGTGTGGCCTCATGCCTTATCTATCTCACACTATTCAAAGCCTGCCATGAACACAGACCTGTTATTTTTCTGTCGGTCGTGTCCTCTGTGTTTGTTGCTGAAGTCAGAGTGACCGGCCATCACAACCCTATGAGATAGAATAGAAATTTGCTGTCTGTGAAATGGGTATGTGACACAGAGGGGCTCAAAAGTTTCCACTGATTTTTGGATGCTTAATGTGAGATTTGCTCAGTGATCTTTCTCAGGGCACATTGTACTTCAGAAGGGAAAAGTACAAGTGTAGCACTTTAAAGGAGGAAGGGGCAAAATTCTCCTCTGATTAAGACATTGGAAATAAAACAGGCACAAAAAAAAGAAAGGCAATTAGTGGGAAAGGATGAAATATCAAGTTCAAGCAAAATGCCTTGTATTTCACTGGCATTTTGTGGAAGAGGCAGGTCTGGGAGCTAATTGCCAGGCTAGCATTCAGCTCTGAAAATAGAAGAGCCTGTGCTCCCCCTTGTCTTCCTTGCAATCCCCTCCCACATTCACTGCATAGTTTTAAAATTCTGCAATGAGTGAAGTGGGCATCTGACAGACAGCAGCCTTCTTTACATATACCCTCTTGATTCATCCCTGGAGAGAGTCTGTAATGTTCACTGGATATGGCAGATGTTTCACAGAGTGAGCAGTATCAGAAACTTAATAGCTATACCATACGGCATATACTGAAAGGTATTTTAAGATGGAAGGGGCAGCTGAAATGAAACTGAAAATCTTGTGGGTTTTTTGTTTGTTTTTTGTTTTATCCTTAGAATCACAACCCTTAAATAACTTGACAGTTCTTTCATGAAATCATAGCAGTAGAGAAACTGACCTCTGTCACAGGATGCTCTTGCCTGCCTTAGTGTCCCAGGATTCCCAGGTCCAGCTTCTTAGCTTCTTAGGTTAAGGTTTCATGAATATATGTCACTGGATGTTTGTCCTGAATGCTGAGGCTGCTGCTGTGTGATACCAGGTCCACAACTGAGAGTTTTTTGTTGTTCATGTGGACCTTTGGATATAGCTATAAAACCTTACATTCTTCAATATTGCTTTTTTCTAGGTCAGCCAAGCCTCCGAGAAGCTATCTCGATGTCATGTATAACTAATGGGAGCACAGGAAGCAGGAAAACAAGCCACAGTTCATCCGTTTCTGTTGCCAGAAAAGAAACACTTTCATCTGCTGCAAAAAGGTACCAAATTGTTATTAAAATTCAAATTTTTTATATATTAAAAAACCCCAAAACCACACAGAGCAAGAGTTTGATATTTTGTCTCTGCACAACACTCAGCAGAGCTGCCTGAAGTCCAGTACGGCACAAATAAACTTTGGAGATTTACCATGTTGTTGGGCTGTATACAGAACACTTCTGAAAAGAGTTCAAAAATGGGGAGAGTATTTCTGTGGTGTGTAGTGTAGAAATGATTTCTCACTAAGGGAATAGGAAAATGTATTTCCAGTGCAAATGGAAAATTTTTCCTTTTGGTATTCATATGCTCTTTTTTTGTTGGTTTTTTTTGTCCCCCCCTCCTTCCTTCCGTCAAGGAAATTAAAGGGCAAAACTGACTTCATTGTCTGGAGCCTAAAAAGTAGGCAATAGCAAAATAACTATGAGATAATAGTAAATTGCCTAAGTTAAAGGTTTACATATTTGGGTAGAAAATCTAACCCCAAATATGGTTACTTAGTCCTTATGAAAAATATCTGTATCAGATCTCAAATGTGAAGAAAAAATATTGCTCGAGTAATTTGGAAGTTAAATGAGCTAGGACCCAAACAGCAGTGGTTTTTCTCCATGTAATACTTCCAGCTTCATACAGTAAACAAAGTGTTTGCTTAACTGCTTTTTTTTCTGTGGGTCTGTTAGACAGTGATTGCATGGGTTCTTCAGCAGTAGGTTTTGTACCTATTCTTGTTTGCTGTGAAGAACAAGCTGCCAGATTTAGCCACAGGGCAGAGAATACTCTAATGTGTAACTCTGGTAAGTTATGTGAACAAATTCTTGGCCGCCGTAGAGTACTTTGGTAGCTTCAGTGGCTGGTTTATCTTTCAGTGTGGATGTAAATACTGTGCTGTACAGCAAGACAGGGAAATTATATACTTCAGGGAATAAAAATGCTGCAAGCAAATATAAACTGTATGAGAACAAATCAGAAGAAGATTTAGTGCCCTTCAGAATCTGGAAAGCGAGGGTAGTGCCCCGCTCTTCTCCACTGTGTAGCATTGCATATCTTACTTTTTGTTGAATTCTTACATTTACTTTTCAACAATAGATCAGACAGTGATCAGTGTATGTCTCTATCTGCTAGTGTGAGATGCACAGGGACAAAAGACATTCCTGCAGGAAGGTATTTCTTAGTTAGCACTTTTCCATTAATCTTACCACTGTGGCTCTTGGCACTTTGATGAGAGCCAGTCCGATTCCTGTGGTGTTCAGCTTGCATTTGTGCTGAATCACCTGCTTGATGCATTGGCTGCTCAACCCTTGAGTACATAAGAGCAGAGTGGAGTGGCCGGCATCCCTTTCATCTGAGTTAAGGTCTTTAAAAGGAGACCTGGATAGGCCAAAAGAGAAAACCTTCATATGCAGAGGGCAGCTCTCCCTGAGCTCCTGGATAACTGTCCAGGGGAGGTATTGGCAGTTCCAGTGCAGCTGAAGACACATGACTCCCTTTATCAAGACATGTTTTAGAAAGGCCTAGGAAGGTTCTGTTTCCAGGAGTTCCTTTCACTGTCATATGTTTATTACATAAATTTATTTGGTATTTGGAAGAAACAAATTTGCTCTTTTGTAAAATTACCAGCTCGAGAAAGGGGAAAGGAAAAGCAAGTAAATGTCAATAGTAGTCCTATCTCCTTACAAAGGTAGAGTAACCATGTTTATTTCTAACACTTGTCATGTTCAACAGGAGGGAGGCCAAAGGAGACAGGCATGTTTCACCCCAGCTTATCCAGGCCTTTCTTCAGGCAGAAGCTTGAACTGGTGCAGTAGGTGGACACAGTCATCTATTGACATGGAATTAACCTTTAGACCCCATAGCCTGCCTAGGGCTTTTCATGTTCTAACTGTGTGCGGCCATACATCTAGCAAAAATAACAGAAAGCCTACCCATGTCCAAACTGTTACTGGTGATGAAGTTTAGTGTGTGAATTTCTTCTCTGAATGAGCAGTTTCATTTCCTGGACTGTTTCATCTTGTTCTGCAAACCTGAACATTGAGATCATGGATATAATCAGCTGCCTTCATAGCTCTACAGCAGCAGGATGTCTCATTTCAACAATGGCATTCTAAAATACCAGAAATCACTAAAATCAGAGCCCAGGAATGTTCCTTGAACAATAGGTAGATGATGTCTCATTAACAGAGATGTGATAATGGATGTGTTGAGAAAATTTCATCCCTATAGTTTGGACTGGAAACAGGTTTATACTTTGTACAAACAAAAACCAAACAAACAATGACTGCCAGAGACCTGTTTGATCATTTTCCTTAAGAGTAAACATTCTTCTGAAAACAGCCTCTGATAACAGTAGCCTTGATGTTTCAGAGTGACTACCATCCAAGTAGATAACAGTGCATTGTGGTCCAAAGGATGAAACATTGTACTAAGTGAGATTGAGAGAAGTTGCAAAATTAGGACAGATAGTAACAACTTTCAACTACTCGCTTGTAGACTGAAGAAATGCCTCATCAAATTGGGTTTTGGAAAGAAGTTTTGGATGCATTAAGTGACTGCTTCCCAGAACAACTAGTCTTTAGAAACCCACAGGAAAAATTCTGGTTTTGAATTGGTTTCAGCAGTTACACAAGACCTACTAGAAGATGTATTAGTGGGAGAGCCATTCTGTACTAGCCAGTCATAATACAATTAAGCTGAAGATTTTAGCAGAAGTGAGTAAACCAAATAAATTCAGAACAAAGATATTCAGTACTCAGACTGCCACATATCTACATGATTTCCTTCCAAATTAAAATGGCAGTCAAAAGCGAAGCCTGCTTGCAGCCTGGTGATAGATAAAAACACTTTGTTAGAATCCAAGTGTACCTTGTGCTACAGTCCAGAGTGAAACCAGAGTGATTCAGCAATTCTCATGGCCCAACAAAAATCTTAAGGAGCAAACCTTATGGCAAAGAAGTGAAATGGATAATCTGCAGTGACAAGCTCAGTGAAGAGATTACCACACTGAAGATGTGGTTTCTAGGGAAGGATCAGATAAGATGAGTTTGGGTAGGAACACAAAATATGGGACTGAACTGATAGGTTAGATGATATGCTGCTTTCAGCAAGTAGCATTCACCTGAGCCTGCTGGGGGAGCGCAGAGGTGAATTGCTGATGTGTCATGGTTAAACTGGACATTAAAAGTGTGAGTGTACCTGTCATAGTAGGAATAAAGGGGACTTCTGTTTTCTTCAGCGAAAAGAGCTTCCAGTAATTTATTTCACTATACTACATTTCTTGCAACAGACTGCAAAAAGATTAAGTGTAGTGTGCTTTGTATCCAGCAATGCAATCTAAGTCTTCTGATTAAAAAATAATAATAAATTTCTGTGCCACCAGTTAATTAAGGACTTTCAGCTATAAATTATTAATCAAAACCCCACAGTTCTCCAAGCTTTGTTCTCTATGATCACATATATGCCCTCAAGAAATGTGAAATTCTTTGTTTTGTTTTCATCTGGTTTATTTGAAAAAAAAAAAAAAAAGTCACTCTGATGGATTATATTGACATTTTAAACCAGTTAGTATATTTTACAGTAGAAATCCTGAGTGATGCTTACAGATATGTCTGGGTTTCATATTCATGCTTTGACCTGTTTTTCAGTGTTTCTTTTCTCTGAAAGCAGTTGGAAAAGTTGAACTCCTGTCAGTCTTGGAGGCTTTGTCTCATTGGTAGATGATACACTTTAACTGAAATTAAAAAAAGAAGCAAAAAGATGTTCTTAAGAATGATATGTTAAAATTCGGTGCCCATTTTTTATTAATTTATTTTGAATGTTGCTTTTCTGTTTTCTTTATGTTTTGAGAGAAGGTAAATGAAGATACAAATAATTATGGTAATTCAAAATGGGGGGAAATTGTTGTGAGGGAAAAAAAATTGGATCCTCATGTTCATAAAGCTACTGTTTCTTTTTTACTTTGCAGGTTACTTTGACCCTAAGAGAAAAATCTTTCTGTTATGTTTTTAGCTGGTGTTTGTATCTTGCATTATTTCTTCACTGAGAAGTCTGTCTTGGAAGATTTAATTTTTTTTCCTTAAAAAAGAAATAGGCCATGTACTCAAGAGTACTCTTCTCTTTCAGGTCCCAGTATTGTTTGTGTGATTCAGTATATTACAAAGTAACTTCATAGAAGAGCCTTTTAATTAATCTTTCTGTTTACCTAGCAAACCTTTGGTTTGGTTCTAATAGGTTTAAGGTTGGTAATGGCATGTATTTAAATATGTTTCAAATATGAAACTAATAAATGCACTATGAAAATAAAGATGAGTTCTTAGCTGTCATGGCTGAAGGCATTAAAGAAGTGGTGAGAGAATCTGATATTAGTCAACTACACATCAAAACAGCCATGAGTTTTCAGAGATTATTTCCTTTCAACTCTGGTGCAGCCAAGAAGAGCCCAGGGACCAGCACCAGCATTCCAGGGCTTTGGTGGCAACTCTAAGATAGTAGCATGTATGTCCACAAATGCAGTTTCATGGTGGGCTTACACTAATGGGAGACAGCACAAGTCATAGACCTGCCTTGACTTGCACTGAGCCTTGGCTGGCAGCACAAGGTGGTCAGGGAGCTCTGAACCAGAGGAAGGTTCCTTCCTGAGGGATGGCACTCTTGTAGAGCATCAATCTGTGTTAGCTTTGACTGCTGTAGGAGAAACCATGAATGAAGGACACTCTCAAATCAAAGTTGCATTAATTTTAAAATCATAGTTAATGTAGTACAGCTGAAATGTGTAAATAATCATCCATGTTTTCCTGACTGTTTTTTATTGTTAGAGCTAGTGGATAAACATTATTTCAGCAAAATGCTAACATGAAGGGATTGAGTACATAATCAAAGTGTTCTTTTGGTGGTTGTTTATAATAAGTTGTTAAATGCCTCTCCCATCTTTTCACAGAGGACATTTTCTCCCACTTTTCTAATTTATTTGCTTGTTCTCTTTTTCCCTCCCTATGTTACACTTTATTTTACAGCGGTACAGAAAAAAAGAAGGAAAAACCTCCAGGACAAAAAGAAAAAAAAGAGGACTCTCATTCTAATGATCACAGTGCACAAACTCAAGCATCACCTTCTCCCCAGCCCTCCTCACAGACTCTCCAAACACACAGGCAAACTCCAGAAAGCAAGAGTTCTGCTCCAGCTAAAAGGTTTTCACACTACCACAGTACAGAACTAGAAAATGACTGTAATGATACTGAGTTCATATTTGACAACAAGTCATGTGAAATAGTTCTAATCTCATGATCAAGTTAAGGTTTGATACTTTTTCTGCTAGAGAAGATGCATTCAGTATGCATTGCAGCAGAACAAATAGATAAAAACGCATGTTTTTCTTTGAATATATTTTTAAGATTACAGAGTTTTTTTGTTCTCAGATTAAAATCCTAATACCATAGATTACCTCTAATCAGCTGTGATTGTAAAATATTTAATGATCACTCTGACTTGATTCTTCTCAAATACACTTCATAGATTTTGTCTGATATAGCTGAATTATGGAGTGTATTTTCCACATGGCCATTTATTAAGTCTCATAACAGTATTTTTTAAATACTAGTATCATTGCAACCCTTGGTTCAGAAACTTTTACTCTCAAATTGTTCTATAAAGTGACTGCAGTTTTGTTTTTGTTGCTGTTTTTTATTTCCCTTTTAAATTCCTGCTAGGTTGCAGGATGGTTTTATGCCCAGATCATAGAACTACTTGACTCGAGTAAAAATGCAGAAATTTATTTAGGGTTGCCTTATAAGTTCCCACCCATTTTTGTGGGAATTAGGCACAGGGGGGAAAAAAAGGTATGTGTTAGAGATACTAGATTGCTTTTTGAAGTCAAGAAAATGGATTTTAAGATTTGGATGGTAGCTTTTAAATTTCAAAACTATGCAGATCACTTGTCATGGATTTTTTGGGTTTTTTTGTTTGTTTGTGTTTGTTTTTGTTTTTTTATTCATTGCCACCTTACTGTTTTGGAAGGTGTAATTTTTTTTCTTTTTTGCTCTCTGGCACTTAGAGACTGAAACAAAATGAAAATGAAATTGATTACTCTGAAATTTACTGTGGTTCACAGGATTGTTGTCTTGCATTGCTTGAATTCACAGCTCTTATAAATATTTAAACTTCCACTTGACTGGTGCATGTTATAACACTCCATAAAGGCTCTGTCTCCATGTCTTGCACAAACCTGTGAGTTGTCTGAAGCTGAACTTGCGGCCTGTTGTTCTCTTGCCTGGTATCTCCCTGTAAAGATGTCTGAAGTCTTGCTTACTAATCTTTTGCAGTGTGGGGAAAAAAATAAATGCCTTTTTTAGTCTTCTAAGGGTTTAACTTGATTTGATTAACTTATTTGTCACAGGACCTTTGAGCCTCTTGAGGTGCTGTGGAAGGAGCTTGCCATTTCTAAGGTTGCATTTCAGGACTTAACTCCTGCAAAAAGCATTTCTGACGGGATGAAGTGTGATACTATTGGCAGGACATGTGCAAACTCTAAATCAGCTGGTTGAAGGATAATTTGGGCTAGGTTGCTTTTTGAACATGTATTCTGTGGTTAAGGCATATGCGAAATTATTGAACTAGTGACTACAAAATTTGCAAATTCCCATTAGTGTAGATTGTCTGCAATAAGATTGTTGAAAAATTACATCATAATTCATGGATTTAATTGTCTCTAGGATCAGGCCAAACCTAGCTTGTCTTACTCATGCAAGAGGTTTGCAAACATTTGTTTCAAAAGGATTAAAGCCATTAATGTGATTTAGTATGTGCTAACTGCAAAGCTTCCATATGAAACTAATCTGATAGAACTGTTCTGCCTCAGAAATCAATGCTAAAGCTAAAGCTGGGGAACAGTTAATCAGGGGAAAAAAATTACATTGTTATCTATTTAATTGATTTTTAATTTTTTTAAGTTTATTCTTTAAGGCTTTTATATATTTAGCCTCATTTTTTCCACTATTGTAATTTGTTAGTGATGTAGTAATGAAGTATAGAGTTATTTCGTTCAAGTCTTTATGTAAGAGCATTTGGAAATGGAAAAGAATAGATAAAATGTGGCATTGTCTTGCTCAATTGTTTTCATTCATCCAGTTAGAACTTTTTGACTAATCTTTTTTCCCTGTTTCATGCTGCAGCTTGAAGGAAGATCTAGCTCTGCTTTTGTCTCCTGCTGCTTGATCTGTCCATTTGCATACAAGTTCCAATTATTGTTACATTATTATCTTGTAATTGTAAAATACTCTTTTGTTTCTTCTAGCATAAAGAAATCCTTGACTGTTGAAAAAGCTCACAGTGCTTGGGAGAGTTCCGATGACAGTCGTAACAAGCTGATGAGAGTAGCATCAACGTCTAAATTAATATCAAAAGTGGCAAAGAATGCAGACAAGTATGTATTGGTTTCATACATAAAAGCAAGAGAACTTGAGAGTCTAAATATTATGAAATCACAGAATGCTAGTGAATTTACTGGTGTATATGCTAGGACCTTTTGCATCTTTGTTTTTACTGCGACTCCTTACATAACCTGTCAGTTTGGTGCTCTAGGTGACCATGGAATTTTAAGATTATTATAAAGTAACTCTTGTGTAAATGTGTTTTAATATTGTCTGTTTGGATTAGCAGCATTATGACATTTTATGGCTTAATGCCAGTGATGTGAAACTTCCATTTTTTTCCTAATTAAAGCTGATTTTAAAATGCAAGTGTATTTCCTTGAAGTCAGTTTCTGGATTTCACGTAGGATATGTTTCCAAAGTAGACTGTAATAGTTGGAACATACTTTTGTGATTTCAGAAAGGTCTCTCAGTTTAACTGTTTAGCAGGTTCCTCATTGCAGGTTCTAGACTATAGGCAGGGATCTTCTTTTCAGTGTCACCTTCAGCAGGTGATGTGCTGTAGGCAACCATTCCTCTTATGCTTTTCCTCAGCAGCAGATTTTCTTGGTTTGTGGTCTCCAGTCAAGGCCTCTGGGGGTGAGCAGCACAGAGTAGTTACTCCTGCTCCTGTCAGCACAAGGGGCAAGAGTTTGCTTCTTGCTGTAATCCCAAATTGTTGAGCCCTGTTGGGACCCACCCTTGTCTTCAGTACTCTGCCAGTTGGGTTTCCCACTTTGTATTCACACACTTAATTTCTCTTTTTGGCTTTGTTGAAATTTTGCTGAAATAGTTGTGTTGATTCTTTGACTGACCCCTTTTCTTTTTGCCAGTATCCCCCCAGTGTGCTGGCAGCTTCTTCCAGCTTGGTGTTTGCAGATTCCTAGATCTGCTCACTAATCTTCACTCAAATAGCCCGTAACTGGTTCAAGGCAGAACTACCTGAAAACCCATCCCATTCTGACAAATAAAGCACTTCAGACCTTTCAGATTGTTACAGAGTAATTGCCAGTTTTTATGATTATGTCTGTAGTGCCCTCCTTAGCTTGCATCTAAGACCTTCAAATACATAGTCAAGAGTGGTGTAAGTGCATTCCTTCTTCCCTGGGAATGGGAAGAACAAAAGCAAACTAATCTTGGGTGTGGATATCGGCACATTTAGTAAAGCTTTATCCTTAGCCTGAAGAGTTCTGCAGAGCAGTGGAGTGCTGTGTGTGAGGGGATTATGTCCTGCATATTTTGCAAGTATTTCCTTTCCTTTTATAATTGGTTTTCACTGTTGGAATTTAAAAGCCCTTTGGCAATTTAGATTATAGCATGACACTGCTAGATAATATTTTGGAATGACAAAACCCTCTGCCTTGATTTTTTTTTTGCTATGCTGCTAAAATACCTTTCACAGTGTGATACATATTTTAAATTTGCTAAAATTAAAAAATAAGTTTTACTTTTATTGACACTATATATTGGTTCAGATATGGTCAAAATAGGTATTTTATTTCATTTTGCTATGATTCTGCTTATTTCTGAGGGACCTCAAATGTTTTCCTTCTATAGTATCTAATGTAGAAAAAAAGGTCAGGTATCTAACAAAAGTGTGGGCAAAAAAAGATTAGTTTTAATTATTGTTAGAGAAAGTTGTCTGTTCATAACTTGGAGCTGTTATATCTTAACTATATTTGGCAAAAGCTAAGCCTCAAACATGAACTGTAGACCGTCACCTGATTGAAGAATGGATGTTGCATTGTTGTGTCCCTTGTTTTAGAGCTCCCATTTGTAACAGAGGCACTGTTTGCATACAAGGACACACATTAATAATAATTTCTTACATTCTGTGTGCCACATTTCCATAAAAATTGGTTGGTACTGTGCAAAGACGTATTGTTATAGTTAATTTATTATTCACAATTTGAAACATTGGCCTCATCTGCTTGAATCTACGGGAGCCTTGTGCAAGGGAATAGAATCCAGCCCCTAATGTGGGCCCCAGGACAGAAATGTTTTACATATGCTTTGCACTATCAGCCCAGGATATGAACTTTGTTTACTCAGCTCAGTCTTTAAGTCAGCACTGAGCTGTAAATCAGTCTGATAAAACTGTAAGAAGTAAAAGGGTTCCCACAGCAGCCACAATTCAGTGGTGTTCAGGCAAGACTGGGTATCCAATTTAGATTTTTCATCTGGCAGTTTGGTAAAGGGTGATTCCACCGACAGCCAGAGATGACTTTCCTCATGCATATGCTTGACCCTTTGTCACTGTTACAAAAATTTGACCTCCATCCAGCTAAAAATACTGGATGCCACTCATACCTTTCTGCTGAATTTCAAATGAATTCAAGAGAGCGTTTTATGCAATATGTTCTCCTGTCAAGGAGTGCTGTTCTATTAAGAAGTAGGTCTGATGCTGGAAATTAGTATTTTTTCCCTTCTCATAAAAAAAAAAAAATTAAAAAAAAAATTACTGAGTTTTTTAATGAGTAACTCATTTCTGGCTCTGGTAAGGAGAGATGTCTCAACTACGGTCTGTTGACTTCGTGTTGCACATCCAGTAACGCTGCAGGGATTGGTATAAATGAAAGTGCAACTTTCTTACATTTAATCCATGTGTCTAATGGAGTTAATTCCTAGAAAAATTTGTGCTGTTGTGTGCTGACAGCTTATTTTGACAGGTGTTAAATGCTTTGCATGCAGGCCTGAGGATGTTTGGCAGCTTAAAACATTTGGTTATTACAAGTTCTCACTCTCAAAATGGAATTTTCTGTGCACAAAGGAACATGCCCTCTATAATTTAGTTTTAAAAGCTTTTTGAATTTTGTAATTATCAGAATAATTCTTAGAAGCCCTTAACATAGGGCCAAAGACTAAGTTATTTGAAAGATATAGTGAGCTGCATATAATAATATATGAATAAAAATGCACTACAGTGATCAAGATTAACTATTGAGCATCGTATACTACAGTTACACTGTACACAGAATTTGATGGTATTGCCAAATGCAGTATTGGGTAAAAACTAGATGGTGTTGCCTTGATAAGCATTTTGCATATTATTAATGATAATATTTTGAATTTTTCCGCAGGCACAAAGATGTCATTGTCAGCCAAGGTAAATAAAAACGTTGATTTTTAAATACTGGATGAAGCTGAAAATATTTGCTTTTGACTGAATAGTATTTTGTCTAAATGAATACATTGGGACATATGCTTATGAAGCAGGGGTTTGGAGGTTATATGGCATTAATCAACTCCAAGAATTCATTTGGCAAAAAGGTACTCCAGACATATATATGATTATTGAGGTTATGGAGAAATACCTCATCAGATTGGATCTTTAATAAGTACAGAAGTTTTTTGGTAGGTGGGTGGTGGGAGGATTTGAGTTACTTTTGTAAAATAAACTCCTTTTTAAAAATTATTTTCTCTATGTATGTGCACAGAGTGGTTATGAAAACAAAAATCTAAAGTTTTGATCAATGTGCCAGTCTTCATCCAAGCAGGTGTGAGACTTTAGAAGTAGTTTTAAGATATTTTATTTCTGTCCCATAACTAGCAAAAATGTCAACTCGTGAAAAAAACAGCCAAGGTAAGAATTAAGCTATGCCCTTTGGTTGCTTTCTTCTAATTTAGCACTCTCACAAATCTTTTATTTGGCTTTTCACCATCAAAGAGTATCAGTGCATATTCTCTTAATATTTCAACTCTCTTCTTACGGAAATTTATATGCATATGAACATTGCATTTGGGGACTATTTGGGAATAGTTAAAATAAATTACGGCACACATAATTTCATCAGAGAGGAGTATGTGTTCAAATAGAAGTCTTGCATCGTTGCCTAAGATATCAGAATATTAAGAACTGCCAACTAAAAGATTTGTTTTATCTCAGCTTTCTGTCTTGCCAATATTACAACATATAAATGCTGATTAGACAGGAACAGAGACTGAAGGTTTTAACAGTCTCCTGAAATGAAAAATGAGTCTCTTCTGAAGTGTATGTCTTTGCACCAATGAATCTTACCTTCTGTGGCTACCTGCTGCTGCTGCTGGCTTGTTCAGTCAGGAAAAAGAGCCATCTATCTGAACATGGTGGGATGTGACAACAAAAGAAGTCCACTTCTGGTGTTGCACAACTACTCTGCTTTTATGTCCTGCAAACTGTACTAAAGCATGCAGTTTCAAGATTAAAGCATGTAACCCAAGTGCATGCTGTACGCAACAGATCTATGTACAGGGGTTTTGTCTTGTGCTTTTTGCTGCTAATTAAAAAATCTGCAGTCTTCAGATTCTGTGCTGTCAGCAAATTTACATTATTCACAGTTTGATTGCTTTTGGTCTCCTTCAAAAAAGAAAAGAAAACCTCTTATTTTTTGCAAGTTAATATATGAATTGTCGGAGTGGAAGCAAAAATCACCTTGGATCCAATTACTTTATCTTTTTCTAGTTCACAGAGAAATTATAGGTATAAAAATATTCTGAATTGATGCTTACCAGAAACATCTTCAGAGACAGGATGTGTGAAAGAGAATGAATGAGTATCAAGAACAAAGAAGAAATGTTTCATTGCACCATGGTGCTTAACTTAACCAGCTGTGGAACAGTACATACGTACAGCGCTGGCTACTGTAAAAGGAAAGCTAATCAGTAGAGGCCAGATGAGCTGCAATTTAGCTTTGCAAGTTTTTGAATAAAACTATTATATTAAAATACCTTTCCTAGTAAAAACAGCTTTTCACAAAACCAAGCTGTGTATAGCTAAAATACCTTCAGTGCTTCTACAACTTTGCATGTTCTGCCTAAAATGGACCACCCTCAAGTTCTCTCATTCTGGTAGCTGTAACTTTGTGTACCACGATGTGCTCCTTGCCATCTTCTGTGTTACTGTGCAGAAGATGTGATACATGGGCACCTTCCAAGTGTGTCATGCCATAGCCTGTCCTGAGCCTAACTGGAATCAAAGAGAAACATGATGCAGATAACAGGGCCCCACACATATGGGAGGTGGAGGGAAAGTCTTGTCATAGAAAATGGATTTGCTCCATTTTAAACACATGGAGTGCAAAATGTTTATTCAGTCTCTAACATGGATGCAAATGCAATTAAAGGATTCAATTTTATTTTTTTTATATTGTCATTGAATGTATTTTTTACAGGTTTTAGAGTGTGACTGTATGTGTGAGACTGTTAGCTTTTATGTTGTGTTAACTGCCACAGAAAAAACCCTGTGTAGGTTACTGTTGTTGCAGCAGGTTTACCCATCCTTTCCAGTAGAAGTTCAGCAATGCTTTGTCACTTCCCCAGCAGGGCAGATGACTTTAGCCTGTTTTGTACTTGACAGTTGCCATATAAGTAAACCAATTTCCAGTTGGCACTTTGACCCAGCTGGTCAGGAAGCTGAAGATTTGTACAGACAGTTAGCATAATGTTTCTAAGGTAAATCCTGTGGACTCAGACAGTGTTGTCTTGGATAGATAAGGTGGGATGAAGAGCTGCCCTTGCTCATGGTGTTTGTACAGAACCTTCCTTGTGGAATGCAAGGGCACAAAAAGTTACAGCTGCTTTGATGCTCCTTTGTATCTTGCCAGCCTTTGCCTCTAGGGGTGAGCAGTCTCTAGCATGGTGTTAATTAAATTACAGTGGATCCCCTGAGCTACTCATTTCACTGAGCTGTGTGTAAAACTGTGTATGCTCCCAGCACTCATCTCCCATAAGGATTGTGTCCATGTGCTTCCTAGACCTAGAAATTATCTGAAGGAGGCTCTTGGGAAGACTACTGGTGTGCAAACTGTTAAGCTTCAAAGCAAATCTACCGTAAAAATACATTAGTCTCTTTATATACACCTAAAATAAGTTTGGAATCACTGTGAAATTGCAGATTTTCATAGCAGAAGATGTTTGCATAGGGTAATGGGATGGAAGATGACAATTTTGTGTTGCTTTGGAACCACCTGGAATCACTTTGTTTCCTTGTTTTGATTTAGCTAATAAAAAAAACACCTTTGAAAATATTGGTATGGTATACTACCACAAAATATAGATGAATACGTTTTTGCATGCTTAGTTCTTGGAATCTAATTTTTCTAGCAGCAGAAGTTACTGCAATTATATCTGTCTTCTGATACTCTGTGTAGTTCATTGTGGTTTCTGTTGGTGTTGGAATTAGATATTAAAGTGAAAGACTTGGGGAGCAAATGAGAGTCTTAGAGGAGCTTCAGCAGTGAAAAGCATTAGCTGTGGTGTTGGAATTGGCTTTGGTTTGGTGTGAGTGTTGCATGTAAATGTCAGCAGGACATTAGGCAATTATCTTTTCCGAGCAGGAGCAGCAGCAGCATGGGGAACCACAGCCTGCAGCTGCCTTGTGAGCAGCTACTTGATTTTCTTCTGTTTGTCTCCATGCCTAAGCCACAAGTGTTGTAGTGTCATCTAGTACCTTCTCAGTACCAGTTTTGTTCCCTCAGTGCTTTTATCTCTCCCACTCAGGTTGAATTGCATATACTTCCCGTAAGGTTAGTCCCAAGCTTTATGCTTCTAGGTCTGTGCTAGCAGAGGTCATAGGGTCAGTGTGTTTGTTTGTCCTTGTAAACCACCAGCCTTTTTACAGTAAAATCCAATTCTGTGAAAATCCAATAAAGCTATGGGTGAAATGAACAGGTGCTTACTACAGCCTTAAAAAGACCCTAACTAAAGCTATTCTTTTAAGTTCTTTACCAGCAGGTGTTTATAATTGCCTATAAAAGCCAACTTGCTTCTCACTTCAGCAGAAACATTTTTAAAGTATTAATCATAAGACATTCATATTTTTATACCCAGAAGTTAAAGATCTGGCTTATTTTAAGATAAAAGGTAATTTATTTCACTGAGATTGTATGTTTGAGTTTGGTTTTCAGTGATAGCAGCTCCATATATTAATCACTTGTTCACTTATTATAAGGTAATAAGAGATGCTTGAACTTTTTGGATGGCAATAAAAACCATATGTGAAAGAATTAATGGAAAACATGCACTACATTCCTAAGCTTTTTGGGTTTTGTTACGATTTTTTTAAATTGTGCTTTTTTAGTTTCCATACTTTTTCTCCTGTTAGTTTAACTGTGCTGTAGTTTCAGCTTAGAGCAGTCGTGGAGCACACAATGGAAAAAATGTACCCTGCTGACAACGTGTGCAAAATTCATTGTCTTCCTCAGATTGCTTTTTCATCAGACACTGATTTTCTATCTGATGGTTGCTGAATATGCTCCCATACCTGAGAGCAAATGGAGACCTCGTCTAACATTATTTGGCTTCTTGTTCTTGTTCAGGCACAGTGCACATTATTAAGAACCATTAATACTGTCACAAAACCAAATTGTGTACTTGGGAGTTTTTATCACTGATTCTTAGCGAAGCCAGGATTTTATTATTTAAGCAGGAAGCATTTAGATAGTCTTATTGAGCTTGTTTGTGTCCAGTATTCCTTTTTCAGTTTTTTTCTTTTTTTATAAAAAGTCAGAGTTTAGTATTAAACTTCAATTATTTCAGTGCTAATGGTACCTGTTGTTAATACCTAGATTCATAACGTCACCCAATAAATGAAAAAGCAAAGTTTACATATCAAATTATGTAAAATTAATAATCAAAGATCTGTTAAGATATTTCAAGGCAAAGCTGTAAAGTCATTCCAAATCAGGACAAGTCTCTCATCTCATCTATTGTATTTGACTGCTTGGCTGGCACTGCATCAGGGCTCAGTAACAACAGTGCTTGTCTGTCTGTCAGGTTCAGCAGGCATTGGCACATAACAGCTTGGGGTGAGAGGTGGCAGACCTGCAGCCACATTTTAATTCCACTGTCAGGTTGAATGCAATGGTCTGGGCCTCGTGGCTGAATTTGGTTATTGGTCTCTGTGCTGTTGCCAGTGTTTTAAATTAGGAACAAGGCTTCTAAGCTCCTGTCCCTCAGGTTAGTGGTCCTGCAGAGTTCTTGGACACAGGCCTGAAAGCAGGAGGCTTGTGTGAAAGAAGCTATTTGTAGTTTTAAAAAGCATAACTTCACTGATCAAGCAACTAGAAGGTGAAGACAGATTAATAAATGTACCCTGGATGTGGTAGTTTATTGTATATTATTAGAGTGGTCTGGTGGCCAAGCAAGTTGGAGTCTTTTGGGGTTTTTCATTTGCTTGTAAATCACTTTAGGGCGCTGCTATATACAAATAGAACTGAGCTAGGGTTTTAATGCATCAGCCCATGTTGAAATTTGAAACTAAATGGGGTGAGACCTACTGAAAAATAGTCAGTAATAATTTGCAAAATTACTGTAATGATTCCTTTAGAACAAAACGTGTGTGTGTATATATAATCTACTATATGCTCATTAGACATCCCATTATGTACACACTTGCTAGCTGAAGAGCAGTTAATTACAGCACAGACTTGTGGGGTTATCTCAGTGTCTTGTCTAATGAGGAACAGTGTCATATAAAATACATTCTTCTAATATGTCCAGTTTTGTTGAAGAAATCATTAATTGAGGGTGAAGGTTTCTCACGTGCTTCTACAAAACTACTTGATTTCTTTTTGTGGCATGTTTTTTGGAAAATGGGTGGATTTTGTAGTGTCACTGTCTTCAAATTTCTGAAGTACCTGAATAGTAGCTTTGTCATCTGAATTGCTTTTCACTATAGATACTTCTGAGTTAATCTACAAAGACTTCTTTGATCTTTTTTTCTTCTTCTTTCCTATTATTTTTATTATTTTCCTTCACAAGCCTTTCCTAGTATCCTAAGATTATGATTCTGGGAAAGTAATAAATTGCTTAAGTGCCATTGCATGAGTCTTTCTGTGCTGGTTTCATGGAAGCACTAATTTCAGCTTTTCAGATGGTTTGCATTGCAGTATCTTCTCTGTTATCACCTGCAGGGTGATTTTCATTGGCCTTACCTTCCAGCTTGCTTTCCCTGATTTGCTGGGTTTTAAACTTTCTTCCAAAGGTGAATTAATAGAAATTGTTTGGAGTTGAATTTTAATGTTACTGAGCTGCTTTTTCTTATTTCTTCAACTTTTTTTTTATAGGGCCTGATTAAAAGCTTATTCATACTAACAGGAATCTGCTCTTGGTACAAGGAGGCTTTACAGAAAACTTTCAGTCCACTATTTGTCTACAAATTTTATTTGCCCCTAGTTCTAGTCATTCCTGGATTGCCTTATCAACAGGTTCCTTGCATGCAAGGTAACCATGCTGGCTTACAGTGACTGTCAGAGAAGATGCACTCATTTTCTTGCAGGTCAGCCAGGCTTCTGAAGCTCCCTCTCACTAGCAGCACCTTGTTTCACCAACATATTTATTCCTTTCTTCTCTCTCAGGCTGTAAACTTCCAAAGAACATTTTGTAGACACTTTGGTTGCTAACATCTGCCTTCAGCCTGCTGGAACCTACTTGGCTTAGTGTTTACGCTAATGAATTTAGCACAGGAAAGTAGAAGCACTGAAATTTCACTGATGACACAAAGCTGGGAGGCCAGACTGATAGAGTTGGAAGCTGAGATTTTAATGCAGTAAGACCTAGATGTTCCTAAGGCTGGAGTAATATTAAAAAAAAATAAATTAATTATTCATGCAGGAGTTGACTAGCAAGGTTCTAGCTATAAACAGGTGCTTGCCAGAATTAAGTGGTAGGGGAAGGGGCTATAACATGCCACTTAGTTGTACAAAGATTGAACCACTCACTTATTTTGAAAACACAAATGCAATCCCAGGATGTATCAAAAGTAATTCCAATGGAGATAGAGGCCTTGTGGAAAGTCAAAACCCTGGTAGGTTCTCTTCTGTAACACTGCATGCACCCATAACCATGAAGGGTAAATTTTGTTGTGCTGTAGAGACAGACTAAACCCTTATTATACAAAAAGAGAGTTAAATAGCTGGATGTTTTTATTTTTTCAGAATATGAAGGCTGGGAGGATTGCTGTTTTCATTCACTTTCTGACAGCAGATAGGCAGACCTGTGCTGAAGTGATCAGCCATGCTGTCACACACACAGAAAGAAAACAACCTGGCCTTGTGTTCTTGTCACCTGGAAGTTGAGTAGTTCCCAACTAGTAGTGGGAGGAGGTTTTTGGATGCTATTCTGAAATCAGTAGAGTGTGTTTATGTCTTTCTCTGTGACAGCCAGGGCTCTGCTCTCCAAAGCAGGTGCTGCAGTACTCTGCAAAGTAAAAAAATATCAATGCAAGCAGAGAGAGGGCACTTGGGGGGACATGTTTGGTATCTGTCAGGCTGGACTAGGCTGAGCTGAGCCAAGCCATGATGTTCCTCTAGCTCATCACATTAATTTGCATTAATTTGCAAAGCCCCATGCCTGCACAGTGTTCAAGACTACCTTTACATGTGTCCTCACCATGTTCTCTCTTTGTGTCTCTCCTTGTGAGCAGTGTTTTGTGTCACTTAAGCTGAGTGGGGCCACATTTTAGTCAAATTAAGTGTTTCTGCATCTTTGGGGCAGAGTTAGTAGTTTCCCCAAACCTCTGGGGGACCCATGGAGAGCCAAGAGCTGCACGCATTCTGCTTAGGTCCGGCACACCCAGAGGGCTGCTATGTGAGGCTAATAAGCCTGAGCCAGTCCTGGGAGCATGAATTGGGAGTGCTGATCCTGTGTTACCTGGCACTTGTGTAAAGAGATTGTTGAGGCTCCAGAGGTGAAATATCGTGGAGCCAAGCAGAGTTTGGCAAGGGCTGTGAATCTGAGCTCAAAGCTGCACAGAAAGCAGCTACAGCTGTTCCTGGTGAAGAGTTGGCCCCTGGAGCCAGGGTGCTGCAGCCACTTGATGCTGCCTTTTGTAGCAACTCTGGGTCTGAGCTGTTACTTTTTGTGTGTTGGGGATAATCCATGGCACCTGGGTGTGCTACCTGAAGAGCTTCAGCTGTGCTTTTCAGTTAGTTTGATCCATATTTGGAAGGATTTATAGGGTGTCTGCAGTTGCAGATTAATTAATTTAACAAGTGCCAAGAATTCGTCATGGTATGACCTCCTGGCCCTTTCCACACACAGCCCCCAGCCTCATCTTCCCCAGATGCTTCTGATCATTGGAGAGTGGGATCTGAAGACCTCTTTATATGGTACAAAATATTTTTTTGCTTTCATACTTATGTTTTCAGGCTGGTAGATACCAGAATTGTCAAGGATTTTTTGGTGGCTAGGGTTTAGTGAGTTTTTTACCCACTCTCTTTAGAAGTTTTGGCTTTTTCTCCCTTGTCACCCCTTACATACATATCTGTCATAACATGACCAAGGCTCTTTTTTCCCAAAAAAAGGACATAAAAGTCTAGACATTCTGCTTTGTATTGAGGCTTCAGGAAAGCAATATTGTCTAATGCTCTTGATCATTTAGTTGAAGTAGTATAGTATGAAAGAGTTAAATCACTGATTTTCTTAAGTTGCAAATACAAGAATTTGGCCTCAGGCAATTAATTGCTGTTTGAGAATGGTGTTGGTATGCTGTCATCCTCTCTAGTATTTCAAAAGATTTTTACATTAATATTGTATCTGCCCTACAGGTTATTCTAACAAAAGGAAATTTACAGTCTTAGACAAAAAAAAAATCTTTCAGTGGGTTGTCTTTTTTTCTAACCCTTCTTCTTCTTTAGGGAGAGGCTTAATCAAGCTTTATGTAGCCTTTGTCTTTCTAACAAATGTTTTATATATATTTCTTCAAAGGTAATCTTGAGTAACTATAGTAAGGGTAAAAAAATTTATTTTTTAATGGGGAACTTCAGAGAGCTAATTTGTATCTGAATGCCCTGTAGATATTCTTTTCCCTGAGATCCAGGAGAACCTCTTCTGACAGGCACTTGACTGTATTCCTCTTGGACTCTTGTGTCTCTCATCTGCAGAGTCCCAACAGGTGCAACTGCCTCCATCCATAAGAATTTCAGTTGCTGGTTGTCTCCACTGTTCTAGGCAACAATGAAAAATTTGATCCTAAATTTGTGGTGTCATTTTGCACTGATCTTGTGGAACCAGAAGTGTCAAGCTCAGTGTTAAATCAAGAATTTATGGTTTAACAATGATGGATCTTTTGTAAATACCCTCAGGCTTTAAATTTAAAAGACTGTGGGTGCCAGGTTTTAATAGAAAGGTCATTGTTAATACATTACTCTAGGGTTTGGCCAGTGTGATTTTTTTCTCAGAATATGCATACTATAAAAAGTGTATTGGTAGATAAATGAGGCATGGTACTAGTTTGGAATAATTATCTAAACATTTATGTCAAACAAGTGAGAGCTCCAACCTTTAGCTTTTCTTAACAATGCAGTTAAGTAATGCACATGTAGTAAAATACCTGTTGTGTCTAGTTTAGCTACCAGGGAGTGATCTTTGTTCCTTTTTATTTTATCTGACACAGGTTTTCTACTGTTCTCAGTGGAGAGACTCATGGGGTTCTTGTTCAAAGCACCCATGTTTGTTCTTGGAAAGAAGCAAGACAACTGTTTTTCACCTTTTTAATATTTCTTTCCTTTCATAGTGGACTTCTATGGCTCAGCTTTCCTTGCATTAATATGCTAAATAAGAAAAGTCTTTATATATAATATATATATATATATATAAATTGTTTAATTATTACAATTATTGACCTGGTTTCTTTGCCTTTTTAGATCTCCAAGTTTGACTTGAGCTGTTATGCTATGATTCTGTGGAAATAAGTCTGAGTTTCTCATAATTTTAATTTCAGGTGTTTTAGGGAAGGCCCAAAATAGGTTGCACAATCATGCAGTCTGACTATTAAACTTATGCTTAATTGGGGAAATATTTCCAAGCATTCCTTCAAGATTGTAGGGGAGTCTTTCATGTTTGTTTCTTAAAGAAGTACTAAAGTAATTGTTTAAAAATCTTCATTTTAGAGTTTAGTGTTTGTTGTGTCAAATGTGATTAGAGATTTCTTAATACCATATTGCTAATTTACAGCTATTCTTCTACTCCACTTCTACGCAACTATTCAAATTTTGAACTCTGAGTTCCCGTGTCTGCTATGATTTTCAAATCCCCACTCATAAAAAAGTGTCAGTGTTCCAAATTTAGAGCTGAATATTACATTACTTTGGTTAATATTTATACTAAAATTTGATATTAATTGCTAATGAAGCTGAAGAGCAATAAAATATTGCTACTTCATTGATCCAAAGTTGATGGAATATTTGGCTCTTTGTCATCAGTGCTTTTTGAAATGGAGCTGTAATTGTGGTAGGTAAGCTCACCTTCCTTGAAAAGGAACTCCTAAAGGCTTGTGAAGTGCTCAGATTCCCACAGAGATGATATACACATGTTTTGTCACAGGTGTATGCAACATTAGCTGGAGTTATTCTGAGCTGTTGCTTTTTTCCATTCTTCAGGATACGATGCTTAATAGCTCAGGTTGCTGTATTAGTTTGTGATGATATATAATTCTTGATTATATTAATCAGCAAAGCTCTTTCATTTTCCTGCAATGTCCTGGTGTCTTAGCTTGGCCATGAGGATTTGGAAAGGTGGGGGTGGGAAGCAGTTGGATAGTTGGCCTCGGAGGGTTGTGGTTAGTGGGTCATACCGTACCTGGTGGCCAGTAGGTGACACATGGAGCCTGCAGGATTCTGGCCTGGCCCTGCCCTGCTCATCATGTCTAGCAATGGCTGAGGTAGGTGACACAGTGCACTCTCAGGTTTGCAGTGACAGCAGACTGGGGGCCCAGTGGTTCTGCTGGAGAGATGGGCTTGCAGGAACCTCACAGAATTAAGCAGAGACAAATATAAAGTCCTGCACCTATGGGAAAGAAGAGTCTCTGGCAGGAATGCAGTCAGGGGACAGAGGGTCTGCATGAAGCAAGCTCACTGGGAAAGGCCCCCAGGGTCCTGAGAGGTGCCAGGAGAGGATGTGTCATCTCCATTCTTGGAGTTTTTCAAATCTGGATAGGCAAAAGCCTGGGGAGCCTAGTCTGGCCTCATAGCCAGGCAGAGGTTGGACTTAGACACCTCCTCAGGTCCTTTTCAAACTGAAATACGCCATCCTGTAATTCTTTGACTAATTATTTATTCAGTTTCAGATTTGCATTTGGATTTTGCCTTTATAACTTGCATGTCTAAAATTTATATGCTCAGTCTGTTCTATCACAAATTCAACTAATGCTTGTTCTGTGTGTGTTTAATGTTCCATTTAAAAAAAAAAATAAAATCTGAGCCTTTACCAAACTCACATTTCAAAAATAATTGTTATATAACCAGTGTGATTTGCATCTCTGTGCTTATTACTGGTTTCTTTTGTCTTTCTTCTTGTGTAAACTTGCCACATGATTGATGTGCCTTTTTGTTTCAACAGAGGGAGAATATATCAAGATGTTCATGCGAGGCCGACCAATCACAATGTTCATTCCTTCTGATGTAGAAAACTATGATGATATTAGGACAGAGCTGCCTCCTGAAAAGTTAAAACTGGAGTGGGTGTATCCTTAATATCAATAACTACTCACTGTTCCCTTTTTGTCTTGTCTTGCATTTTTCCCTTTTAGAATCCAGTCTTGTCTGTTCACTTTTAAGAGGTAAAAACTAAAAGGTGAGGGAAAAGGTTCAAATTAATATAACAATGGAAATGGTTCTTAACTCCTGTATGGTACAACTTTAAATAGCAGACAACATAGGTACGGAAATACTTTTTCCTTGTTTTGCTGTTGGTGTTAATTCTAATTTATTAACTGATTTATATTTAATGCAAAAGAAAGCATCTTTGAAGAGTTACAGAGTTTGAAAAATGTCCCCCTCTGCCTTCTACTATATTAATGTAGGCTTTGCTTCAGGAATACTTAGTTTTTAATCTCTGATCCTTTTTAGGAAGTTTAGAACTATGGAAGATGTTGAGTTTGTTGTCCTTTCCTACTTACTGATGATTGGAGAAGCAGCCATCCTTTGCACTGCTTCTGTATTTCAGCTCCAAAGTGAAGCAGTTAATTTCTTGGAAACTGGTTTGTAATAAGTGCACTAAATTTGTCATTTGAAGAACTGAGTAGGTGTGTGGCTGATGACAATTCTCCAAGTTCTCTAGATCAGACATTAAGTTCATTAAGAAATGTGCCTTTGCAGACGTTTGTGTCTTCCCGTCACTCCCTCATCTCTGGAAGATTTTTCCAGTAAGCTGTGATTGTGTAAGTAAGTTTCTTAGTACTTCGGTAAAATAACATATCTAGGCAGCACTTGAGTTGTTTTAATAATTGAATTTCGATGCTCTGATGTTGCAGAAAGAAAGAAGGAAGATTTTTTAGGAATGTTGATGATACACTGTCATATGTCAGGAGGAAAGTTTCAGATGAAAGTCTGACTGGAAGGAAAACAGAGCTCTTTTTCATGCTTTGTAAAACTGTGGTACCCAATTTTACTACCATCACAGCTCTCGGTTGCTGATGCTGGCATTCATGACTGTGGAGTGAATTGGGTCAGTCAGTGATCTGGCTGAAATGTAATCTCTTTTTGTGAAGTTAATTTTCAAGCAGGACCCATACATTAGTTTGATTTTCCTCACAAATATGCAAGGACTGGAACTGGCATACAGGAGGAGCATCAGCTTGACTTTTCCAGCATCAGAGAGCAGTTTGGACTGATGAAAACTGATCATGAAATCACACCCTCAGTTAAGTAGGTGCAAATCCCAGTGTGGACACATTTAATGTCCAAGAACCTTATGTTCAGGTTAAACCAGTTGGCTTCTGAGGTCTAATTAAAATGAAATAAATCTAGTCGAAAGAGGCTGTCCATATGTTTTGGAATCTGTTTAAGGAAATGTCATCCCAAATCAGACCAGTAGATTTATGAGTGTGGGGGTATCTTTTGGATGCAAAGGTGAAGAAAATGATGAAAAGGCAGTAAAATTTATGAGGACTAAATATTGATCTCTGTGATGAATTTGAACAAAATTGCTCTTCAGTTTGGAGAATGCAGCAGCAGCAGACCTTGTGCTTTATTCTTACGGTTAACAGGGGGAACAAATCTGCAAGACAGCAAATCTTGCAAATATGATGGGAGACTGAACCCTGTACACCTTCTTAAAAAAGCATGGGGACAATTATTCACTGAGTATTTTGCTAATGTCAGTGTTTTGCACCTGAAAGCTCAACTGCATGTTGAATAGTTCCATTTTATAGGATTCGTTTTGAATTCTTTTAATTCTCCTGCCTTTTGGATGATTTTTTTTTTTTTTTTATAATTGGGTTTTCCTTTGTTATTATTCTTTTGGAAAATGCTGGTCAGCTATGACCAACTGCAAGGAAACAACAGGCAGATTATTGGAGTGGATTTTCTTGGTTTATTGCTTGGTTAGGGGGGTGGGGAGGTCTCCTTTTTAGATGTTTCCTGTAGGTTTATTCAACTGCTGATACCCTGTACTGTAGATTCAAAGAGGGAAACTTAGCTTTTGTCTGTCTTGAAGATTATAGTCATTTGAAGAAATGCCTAAGCTGCTTGGCAAGATAAAGCAGCTCATGGGGGAGTCTGAGCTCTTGACTGTGTCTGGTTCCTGAGTGATGTCATTTAAATTAAATAATATAGTTTGAGTATCCCAGCTTTGTAGTGCAATCTTTGCTACTGCACTTCAAAACTGGTTAAAGCATATCTGGCATTTCTAGTAATAGTAATATTGGCTTATTTAATAGCTTCAGAGCTCACAGTCAATGTAGCTTTTTGCAGTGACTTTGTGGATTTTTTTCTCCCAGTGTATAGTAGCTCAGTTTCAGGAGGGTTTTTTAGACTCCATTTTATGAGATTATTTTTAGCAGTAGTGCTCTTCTTTCTAAGAATAATTGAAGACAGTGGTAAATATACTGCTGAATTCTGGTGTACGGTAGATCACTTTTCATGAAGGCAGTAGCTATTTTTAGCCAGTTAAACAAACAAGCAAAAAACCCCCAAAACTCAAAGCTTTTAGACATATCAAATGTTGTGACAAAACAGTCCTCTTAATTGGTGAGAAATAATCACAGTATCAAGGCAACTATCTCTCCATTTCCCCAATTTAATCATCAATTTCACTGAAAGATAAACACTGAAATTCAGTGGAAATCAAGCATCAAAGTTGTCAACCCTTTTTCTGAAGTGACGCAGTCAATTATTGCATTAATTTTACTGCATTAATTGTGTTGCACTGTATGTGCTGCTTTGTTCTGCATGTGTGGAGCAGGAAAGAAATACTGTGGAGCAACAATCCTTTTTTTCACTCAGGATAGTTTGGGATGGAGAATGAAGAAAGCAAAAAAAAAATGTCCCACAAAACAGGTGGTTCATTTACATGCTTGTAAAAAATGTGCTTCTAGAAAATGTAGCCACTCTTCGCTACTCTGTTTTATAGGAGGGGTAAAAGAAAGGCAGTACTGAGAAAATGTTTTTGTTGTTGTTTTTTTTTCTTGCAGTTTCATGAATGTCAGAGCTCAGTGGTGGGTGCCAGAGTATTTAGCTCTAGCTTGGCTAAGCATGGAAGTCTTCTGCTGTGGAAACTCATGTTTGTGCAAATCATTAATACTTTTCTAGGATGAATGTTCAAAGATGTCAATCTTAGTAAATCCTTATTAATACATTCCTTAAATCCTTATCAATACATTCCCTATTGTGTACAGCAGATGAGCAAAACCTGCTTCTTTCTTCTGAGAAGGTATTTAAAATAGCATTCTTAATGCTTCAGGTTAGAAAAAATATTGTCATTGGTTTATAGCTCATTGCTTTTGAAAGTTGAGCTATTTGGTTTGTTGTTTGTTATTTTTTATAAAAGGCCATTCTGGGGTTTCTTTTAGTTCTGTCAGTGCTTAAAAGAAGAAAGAGGAAAACCGAGTGGGGGAGTAAATAGTAATGGATGAGAAACAGAGGCATCCTTTTTTTCCTGCCCTCAGCATTGTGTTATATCAGCATTTCTCTCGGTATCGTTTGCTTAGCAAGCCAGTGAATAATCTCTGCTTCAGGGGAGCCATTGTGTTCTTCCCTACTAAACGGAAGACAGCAAGATATAAATCTGTTTTGTTTTCCACACTCCAGAGAGGTTTAATTGACAACTGAATGCAGTGTCCCTCTTTGAACTACTGTTTAGTTACAGCATGTGTTTAATTTTGCATGTGTTCCTCTGGTCTGGTGGCACTGCAGAAGAGGAAGGGTAGCGGGGAAGTGTAGTGGAGCATTTTTGGTAAAAAGGTGGCCCTTTTTCATGGAGAATAGAGCTCAGACTATCAGATTAGGGAATACCAGTTTAGACACTCCCAAATTTGAGCTACTGCACCTGCCTTCATTTATGAGAAAGGGCCACCTTCATCCACTCAGCTTTCTCCACATGGGCCTTTCACTTCCTTTTGTATACCTTATTAGCCAGGACCTGAAGCTGGAATCCTTTAGTAGAAGTTGCTTAATGTGTTTGCCATCTTTTTTTTTGCTGTTGCAGGTGTATGAGTTAGCAGTGAAGTGGAAAGCTCTCTAAAGTGCACGACATAACAGGAAAATAATATTTTTGGGGCTATATATCTAGATGTTAAAGTCTGAGTTATTATGTTAATTGTTCCTGGTGACCCAAGGAACTAAAATTTAGGCAGGCAGCCACATTAATAGTCTAGAGGAAGAAAACTGCACCTGTTCCAAAGAAATAACGAGTTGTAATAACGTTTGACCAGTGCCAACCAAGGCTAGTTCACAGTGTGTAAAACTTCTGAATGTCATTAGGTGCTGTGCATATTCCTACAGAAAACATGCCTTTTATATATTTTGGGTAGATTTGGATAGAGTATTTTTCATTGTGTAAATCTCTTTTAAGTTTGCTTTGTTTAAAAAATACTCTTAAACCAGGCTAAAGAAATCTTTCCTGAACTTGGCAGCTGCTGTGCAGAAGCTTGCCTTTCCCTGTAGGGCATTAGGAATTGTTTTAGAAGGCCAAATGAAAGCAACACTGCTTTCTAGCCTGCTGATACACAGCTCTGCTGTTGTAAAAAATGTTCAATTAGAATAGAGAGTCCTCCTGTTACCTAATGAAATTTCACATGAAAATTCTTACGAAACTGCAATACTGTGTTTGCTTTCCTCTACCATATTTTATTTTTAACATCAGTTATCATCATTTCTTGAGGGATTTGAGTTCCTGAAGTCCAGTTTTTTGGGGTTTTTTTTTGGTTTTATTTTTAAACTGTGTTACTGAAATCATGCTGTAGTTCCAGAGGGAAAAACTTGAAGAGCATTTGCTGACATGAGAGCTCTGCAGGAATCCTTTAGAAAAAAGAGGAAAAAAAAAATAATTTGTTTTTTTTCCTGGTATTCAGTGATTATGAAAACCTTAACTAAATAAAAATATAGATATGGGTATCGTGGAAGAGACTGTCGAGCCAATGTTTACCTCCTTCCTACCGGAGAAATTGTGTATTTCATAGCCTCAGTGGTGGTACTGTTTAACTATGAGGAGAGAACCCAGCGGCACTACTTGGGTCACACAGACTGTGTTAAATGGTTAGTATACAAAATTTGCATGTAAGTGTGTGGGTAATAATGCAGAAATATTTCTTTTCCTCTCCTGCTGTGTGTACAAACTAATTAATGTCATCATAGTTGTAGCTATTTCCTGTTTAATCAATCCCAGTAGATTTCACTGTAGTAAACACAGCACAAACAAATTGTGTCAGAGCAGTCCATGCTAGCTTAGGATGTCTGGTTTAAATGTAAAACAAGGGGTACATGTACAATCTGAGAGTGCCAGGTTAAAGAAAGGATCATTGCATAAACTATTCCAAATATTTGTCCCAGAAATTAAAAATTGTTGTTAGCCTGACTCTAAATCAGTTGTTTACAGACAGTATGGCAAAAGTGCAGTCTTAAAGAGAACTAGAAAACCAAGTCAATCAAACCTGAACAATCATACTCTTGTTTTGTAAAAGATGCCCTGTCCAAGTATAAAGAGAATCAGAAAAATCAGAAAGATGTTAGCAAAAAAGAAAAGTATAGAAGAAAAATTGAAGCCAATGTCCAATTGAAGCCAATGTGGGTGCAAAGGCAGAATTTGCTATGCTAGTCTGAAGAGTAGTGCACAAAATGTAATGAACATAAACCATCTACTATGCAGTACCTGACTGGAGAAAATTTGACATCTAAAGCTTTTTTCTCTTGTCTGTGTAATTGCTTCCTGTGGAAGGAATGTTACCAGTTTGTGTTCTTTGCTCTCATTCAGAAAATTGCACTGAATTGTAAATTTTTTTGATGTCCGTCTTTATGATCTCTTCAGGTTTGCTCTGGCCCCCTTTATTTCTTCAATGGCTTTCTTCACCATTGCAGTTTTACAGAGAAAGCCATTAAGAATATAGATCAAAAAATCCCAGACTGAGAGGAAGTATAAAATCTGTTTTTCCACATCAGCTTCATAACAAAATGTGATAAGCAAGGGCAGAGTTTTACTTCCACTAGTAGCGCATTGCACTTCGGTAGTACAATTACATCAGTAACTTATTTCAAGTGGTGGTAATCTCTGACTCCTGGGTGCACAGGCAAACCCTCAGCCAACCTTTCTGCCTGTTTTTCACTGGGTTCGTGACACCTCTAAGTTTAGGCATAAAATACACCTTAGTGCTTATAAATATGGTGCATAACTATGTGTAGGAGGTTCATTACAAGACAATGTAGATTTTGTTACATTAGACTTCCAGTGTAGTGCAAACCTGAGATGTGTCAGAGCACATGTGGAGGTGGCTCTTCTGGCACTCCTGGTTGTGTGTCAGCAAACAATTAATACATTGTGGAATGAAATATCTGATGATAAGCATTCAAGCTGTCTCCTTAAAAGTGGGATTTAGGATCATAAGTGTCTTCATGGGCTTTTGTTGAGATACAAATAAAAAATTTACAAAACACCTCTCAGTTTTGAAGACCTATGACAGCAAAAGCAAGTCATATTTCTGTCTGTCTTAGTCTTGCAGTTCATCCAGACAAAATTAGAATTGCAACAGGACAGTTAGCTGGAGTGGATAAAGATGGAAGGGTAAGTAATAGAGCTGTTGAGCAGTAGTAACTTGTTTTGAAAATCAGGACGAAGTGGATTGGGGTTTTTTAATCATCACCTTCTGTCTGCAGTTTACATTATGCACAGCATTTACTGAGATATTTTGATTTTCTCAGGTAACAGCCTGTATCTCTAGCAAAAGACAGTAAAATGAAGCACACAACCATATATTAAAAAGAGCAGAGGCTTATAAAGTCCTTTATCTGCAAGCAAACATGAAGCTTGTAATTGATTTGTAACGCCACATAATTTATGTTATATTACTTTCAATATGTCCTCTCCCAAGGGAGAGCAAATCTCCAATTCTGTGGGTCAGTATAGTCTTAAGGCTTCGTGGAAGAGGAAACCAACTTTGAGAATTCATGGAAGGTATACCAAGCTTTCCTAGAAAGTTGCTCATTTCTGAGCAAGTATATTTAAATGCTGCTCTCCACCTTTTGGCATAATTCTGTCAGAATTTGAATAATTGGACTATTTTCAAGAAGTTATAAACAGAGGGGGGGAAAAAAGATGCTATAAAGTGTAGAAGGATGTTAAATATATCTCTTTTTCAGTGTTCAACCTGATTTTTTATATGTTGTAAGAAATTTATGTGGGGGGGCTTGTATACATGATTTCCACTGAGCATATTCTGATTCTTGTTAGAGCTGGTTGGTTTATCTTTCCATCAGTAAAAAGATTTGTCATTTTCAATGGTGAATGCTGTCCTTAGGCCAAGTTAATTTGTGATTGTTTCTAAGCTAGTTTGGAATAGTAGTTGTATGAAATAAAACCACAGACATTTTCATTGAGTGATTGGTGATGGTTAAGAGACTCAGTGCACCAGGGTTTGTTTCTTTACTTTTTTTCCTAATTTATATATATAATCCCAGATTTGATCATTATTTTTAGTTGTTGCATAATATCGCTAGTCTGGGGTCTGAAATGCAAGATGACTTTTCCATTATTTGTTCGATTCCTTGAATTGGTTAACGTATTTTCACAACTACCAAATGCCACTTTCCTGCCTCGATGGCAGCGCCGCGGTGTTGGTAGCCCAGACATAAGGATCCACATTGCCTTGACTCTCCCCTTTTGACTTTGAGGATAGTACCCAGCAGCACCACCCGCACAGGTCATCCTGCATTTTGCTCTGCAGTTTGTAATTCAGGCAGCAGCTGCTTAACAAAGCTCGGCCCCAGCCCGCGGTGCTTTCCCTGCTGGTGACCCGTTTGTCCCGTTGCTTTCCCACGCAGCCCCTGCAGCCCCATGTTAGAGTGTGGGACTCGGTGAGCCTGGCGACGCTGCAGGTCATCGGCCTCGGCACCTTTGAGCGCGGAGTGGGCTGCTTGGATTTTTCCAAAGCGGTAAGATGGGCGCGGTTCCTCGGGGTGTTCCACAGAACGTGGCCAGTCCCATGGAAATGGGAAGGAAATCTATGGAGATTTTTTGCATGTGGTTGTCTGGCTGATCTCTTTTGGTATTAAAAGTGCCAGTAAGTTTCTGTATACTTTATAAAAGCAGCAAACTAGCGGGAAAAACAGGAAATGGCACATGTGAAATTGCAGTAACAAACCAGCACAGTAAATAAATACACAAGAAAAGCCCTAACGAGAAATTGAAGTCCACATTGGTTTGGTGGTTTTGTTTTGTTTGTGAGGACCTTGGTTCTTTTTACTTTGATGTTAAAATTTGTTACAATTTGTTAGTTAGGCTTGTGAAGACAAAATTTAATGAGTTCTGATAGAAGGGTTAACTTTTTTGCTTTCACAGCTGGAGTAGGTTTCAATCCACCAACAGGAAATGAAAAAAAACCCAAAACCCTCATATTATCTTGTACTATTTTTTCCTGAGGAATAGCTTGTTCATTTTTGACCTCTTTTACACAGGAAAAAAATAGCGGTCTTTGTTACTGGGCCCATAGAATTTATCAGAAAAATTGGTAGTGCATGGAGATCCACTACTTGGCATTCAGAAAGATCTCATTTCAAATTTGGAAATGAATTGGGTTTTTATTTTTTTCTAAAATATGGCCATATTTTAATCTTTAAGCTGCCACTGCACTTTTGCCAAAAAGCTGAGACATATCAGACCTCCTGAGAGCCCAGGCTGGATTCTTGCATTCCATCAAGAAGAATTAAAATATGTAAAAAACCAGAAAATGTAGGAAAACAATGTCTGCAGTATTTTGCTAATAGAGGAAGAGATTTACAGGTCAGCTGAGGTGGGAAGGTATTTCTGGAGATCACCTTATCCACTGTCCTGCTTGCAGCAGGTTCTGTCAGAGCAGGCTGCTCAGGCTCTGGTCCAGCTGGCTTCTGGCAATCTCCAAGAATGGAAACTCAACAGTGTCTCTGGGTGACCTGTTGAAAAGAAATTCTTGCACTCTTGCTGCTGTTTCACTTAGCAATTGAAAGAAAAAAAGCAATTGAAAGAAATTTCTTAGCATTGTACGTTTTGTGTTTCAGTAAATAATGTGAAAGGAGTACCAGCATTCCTGTCACTCCAACAAACCACTAAAACTTAGATACTCGGATAGAGATCTTTTTCAGTGTGAATATGAATGCATTCCATCATTTAAAAAAAAACAAAACAACCAAAACCTGGGGAATTTTTGAGGACTAGATTTTAGCTTTTATTGGTTCTGTTTTTCAGCTGCAACTTCATTTGATACCTTATTAGAGTCTCACATGGTTGCTTACTAGACTGAAACAATTTGTGTGCAATATCTAGGATTATTTTCACGACAGAATTTATTAACCCCCACAAGAGCTGCGTACATCACCAATGCTGTCTTCAGGGTTTCTTCCCACCTAATCATTCAAATGTATATTTGCATATTACTGCTCAGAATAGTGCTTGGGAATAATAACTTTAGCCACTTCTATTTTCATAATTTGTTAGAGAATGAAGTGCAAGAATCAACTTTAAGATAATTGAAGTCTCCTCTAAATCTTTCTACAAATGTCCTTGAAACAACTGGTTTGTGCAAGTTATTGCTGGGAATAAATATGGTTTTGTTTTAAGATATTTTTCTCTATTCCTTTAATTACATGTAGCCATATATTTACCATTTTGTTGTAAAGTTGCTCAAAATAAGTGGTTTCAGTTATTTAATACTGTAGGTTCTGCTCTACCTCCCCTGTAAGCGTTGTTTTATTCAGAAAGTTTTACCTTTGCTGCAGTTTTACCAACTACCTGATGAAACTGCTGGTACTTTATGACCCATAAGGAAAAAATGAGACATGCTTACAGAATCTGATAATGTAATTGTGTGTATGTGATAGTGGCATTTAGGAAAAAAACACAAGTGGAGCTGTCTGTCTGTCCTCTGAGACCTGAGGAAAAACAAAATACTTATAAGAACCCACAAACAAAAAACCCAGCGTAAAAACAAACAAAACCAGAGTAAAGACTTGATAAAATAGCTTTAAAGCTTTCCTAGAGTGTTATTTGAAGCATGATCATTTTTTATGAGATTATACAAAAATGTCTATATTTATAAAAGAAAAAAAGAAAATTCTGCATATATATATTGTGGTTGTCATTACTTTAAAAGGACTTGGTTCATTTATGTACCTTTGTGGATTTTTAAAAATACCTCTGCCCTGCTCTGTTTCTAAATTGGGTATGATAATACTTTGTCAGTCCTTTTTTTTTTTTTTCTTTTTCCTTTAGGATTCTGGTACTCATTTGTGTGTAATTGATGACTCTAACGAGCATATGCTTACAGTGTGGGATTGGCAGAGGAAATCAAAAATAGCAGAGATAAAGGTAATTTTTACACATGAGTATTCTGAAATACAAGTGGTTTTATTCCCATAATTACAGGTTTTGGAGACACACTTTTGATGGTACTTGAAAACTGCAACTGTGTTATACTGCTGGCTTGTCTAAGGGTTCCACAGAAATGTATTCTTAACTTGTTTACTGCAAGAGGTTTGAATACTGAAGAGTTTGTAATTACATTTTACTCATCCTTAAAAGCCAATGTAAATAAAGCAATTGTTTAGTGGTTTCTTAATTGAAAAAAAATAAATCCTGGAAACTTTAAGAAACTAAACTGATGATTCAATCTGTAGTTGTTTAAAAAAGTAAAATACTTTAGACTTTCCTTATTGTATTTTTTTCTGAATCAAATTCCAGTTTTTTATTTGCAGTATGTGTCTCTTCTCTTTTGAAGTCCTAAGTACTTTCGTGGATTGCAGCCTTGCCAGCTTTTCTGTTTCTTTTCAAACTTTCCCAAACTTCAGACCAATGAAATGTGTTCAGAGGTGTTGCACTCAGTGCTCTTGTAAAGCTGTTTTCACTGGGAACACCCAATCCTTCGTGTTATCCAATATCAAGCAAGCAAATATTTACCTGCATGTGGAACTGAGTATTTTTATGTTTTTATAAATCATGCTTTACAACCATATATGTCTAGATCATTACAAATTTGCCATTTCAGATAACAAAATCAGGTTGGTTTGACCCCCTTTTTCTAGATTATCTTGACTAATGCTAACTGTATTCTACAAGTTTTAATTTAATTCTATGACAGCATTTTTATTTCCTTTTTTATATTTTATGTGAAACTATTTGGCATATGCCTTGTGTTTCCCGTTCACTGACATTATATTTTGACTGTTTTTGCACTCAGGGGAGTTCCTTGGTGTTTCAGAATTGGCTAAAAATTATTTGGCAGGGACAGTTTGCCCTTCAGAACTTATTCACGTCTAGGACTTTTGGTCTTGCAGTATCTTAAGCACCTTCCACAGGAGACACTGTGAGCAGAGTTGCATCCCTTGAGCTGGGATGCAAAACAAAAGTTGTTTCTTAGCTGAACTCCATTAAGGTTTTCAGTCCTTAAATTCCAATTTATTTTTTTTGACATAGCAGTTTTGCTCATGCGAAAACTGTGTGAGAAACATAATTCAATGTATATGGCCATGAACAAAAACAAAACAAAAAGGAAATTTAAGGAGATTGTTTTTTTAAAGTAAGCCAAAAGTGGTGAAGTAGGAGAAGTTTCTCCCAAAGATGTGATTTATCAGTACTCTTATGTATAAGTCACAGAACAGCTGGGGTTGGAAGGCACCTGTGGAGATAATCTGTCCAACCCCCAAGCCAAAGCAGGTTCACCTAGAACAGGTCACACAGAATCATGCCCAGGCAGGTCTTCAGTATCTCCAGAGAAGGGGACTCCACAGCCTCTCTGGACAGCCTGTTTTGAAATCCTGTACAAGTAAATGAGTTTACTTTCTAGTTTTGTAGTCACTGCCTGCAGGAGATTTGTCTTCAAAGACAGTTTGGTTGAATATACATTAGAAGTTAAGTAAATGACCAGTCAGTTTGTTGTGTTTTTAAAATCTATTGGTAAAGGATGAAAGACTTGTAAGATGTTGGTAATTCAGTAAAATTACATGCAGCCAGTAAAAATACAAAGGTGAGACCCTAAGTTTCAGAATTTTGAGTTAAGCAGGCTTCTCTTTTTCTTCTTTGTGAGGAGGAATAGAAAACAAAGAACCCCAAAATTTTTTTTACAGAATTTCAGAAAGAGAATGATGGATATAATCCTACAATATTTTTGTTGTCTTACTTGCCTCTGTCACAGCTTTGTTATCCAGAATAGCAAACCAATCTGTACAAAAACTAAGCAGGGTTTTCAATCCAAAAAAGTGTCTTTTATACATTATTCACTTTCCTTGGCAGAAGCTATTCAAGAGATCAGAAGCCTTTGTGTTTAAAAAGGGAATGTAAAACCCTAAATTCTGTACTGAAGTTCAATAATGATCTCTTATGTATGTGAAAAATCAATATATATAGAATTATATATGCAATCATTCAGACATCTGACTTAGCACAGAACACTTAAACTAGATAGCTTGAAAGTATTTCTTACATATCTCTGTTCTAAAACTTGGGGTTTACGTGTTTTTCTGGTCATTAATGTCCTATCTGAATATATATGAAATAATATTATTTCTGTTATTATTTCAGACTACAAATGAAGTCGTTCTTGCTGTAGAATTCCATCCCACTGATGCAAATACCATAATAACATGTGGCAAATCCCATATATTTTTCTGGACCTGGAGCGGCAATTCATTATCAAGGAAGCAAGGGATATTTGGGGTAATGATATGTTGATACCAGGACAGTTTTAAATCAATGGAAATCACGTTTTCTGTACATTTGCTTCGTTGTTACCATGTACTGTCTGATCAGAGAGGTAATCATACAAAAAAAAGGTTAAATTCTGCTTATGTGTATGCAGAGTGCGAGAGTGTGGATGCATTATTCTATTTATGTAACAAGTACAAGGAATTATCCCTTTCTCTTGCTTATTTTGTTTCAGAAATATGAGAAACCTAAATTTGTTCAGTGTTTGGCTTTCTTGGGAAATGGTGATGTACTCACTGGAGACTCAGGTGGGATAATACTTATATGGGGCAAAACTACTGTAGAAGCTACTCCAGGAAAAGGAGCTAAAGGTAGGTTATGTTGGGAGTTAATCACAGATTTTACATAATCTGTAGAAGACAAATGTAAAGGATGGCATTAGGCAAGGAATAGAGAAACAGGCCTGACTCAGAGCATTCACTTCCTATCAGTAACAGGTGCTACGAAAATCCTGCAAGTCCTATGACTTTGCTGACTTGAGAGCAGTCTGGAATTTCTGTATAATTAACAGAACTGTGTGTGAAATGAATGAAAACTACTTTATCTAAATGTTTTTCATTTTTAAAAAATGTGGATAATCAGTTTTCCTTTGATCTGGTGATTTGAAAAAGGCTGTGGGATCAGTTTGGGGATTCTTCAAGCTGCCTTTGTCTCTTAAGCCTTATGTTGCATCATGCTTAATCTCAGAGGGATACCATTAAGTGGTGGAGCTGATATTAACAGGACTTGTATGTGAAGTACAATTACAACACTTAGTTGTAGCAGTTGTGTGAATAACTATTTCTGGTTTAGCAGACCCTCAAGTCTTGATATACTTTTTAAAAAAATAAATTTGAAATTTGAAATTGAACTAACTCTTTAGAGCAAAGCTTTTGTGAAAAAGAAAGGAAAATTATTTGTTACCCAACATATGCAGACCTGGCACAGTTGAGCCCTCATAAATTCAATGATAATTCATTTTGCTTGGCAGCTATTTCAAACGCTCTGGTTTAAATTGGTATGCCAGGAAAACATTCATGTAAAAAGTACATTTTTAACAGTAAGTCTGATTTTGTAGGTAAATCTTTTTCTCATCTTTCAAGTTAACTGCAATGGAAAAGTAATTCAACATATTATATGATATTTAATTTTTAATTTCTTGCACAAAATTAACCTTTTTTCAGTATAATCCTAAAAGTTACCAAATAGAATATTTATTTACATTGGCTTAGTTGGCTTATCACATTAGATTGGTCACAGGACTTGATCTCATACTCTCTTTTACAGTATGAGGGCACACTGATTTAAACTGATTTGAGCCATAGGCAGAGTCAAGCTCATAGCTGGGTGATGTTTCACTTTTTCTGATTGCTATTTAAAAATATGCAGCACCAGAATCTTGTTTTGTTTAGGTTTTTTTAATTAGTTTCCAACATCAGTTCTTTTGATATGAAGACCCAATGATGATGCAAAAGGCTTCTTTTACTACCCTTGTTGTTTAATATTCTCATCTCCTTCATTCTTCCAAGTATTTTCCTTTGGCTAGACTGCTGTCTCGATAGATGCCAAATGCTGGTTGTACTATTTTTATGTGTGGCAGCATCCAGCATTAGATATTAGGTTCATGCATCCTGGAAATTTTGCTATAAATAATTGGCCTTTTATCCCCAAAAAACTATAGACAACAAGACTGTTAGTTTCTTTTAATAAAGTATCTTTATTTCTTTTCTAATAATGACTTGCTAAATATTTTTTTTTACTCTAAAAGACAGTTTCTCTTGCATCTGGAAAAACTGTGTTCCTTTGGAAAGCAGAGAAAAAGAAAGCATTTTACCAATTGTTGATTTTGCCTTCACATGTTGTATGACAATCAGTTGCAAAGAAGTTTTTCTTCAAAAAGACAGGCCCTTTGTTTTATCTTTTTATCCTGTAAGAAAACACTACCACCTTGTGTTTGCAATACTAAAAACCTGACAATCCAAATGTAATTATTATACACTTCCTTTATCCTTCTGCCTAAAGGCAAAACTTCTCATAAACCCTAGGTGAAAAAATGACTAGTGTTCGTTTTTATTTTCTTTTTTGTGCATATAGGAGTATATCAGATAAGCAGACAAATCAAAGCTCATGATGGCAGTGTGTTCACACTCTGTCAAATGAGGAATGGAATGCTGCTAACTGGAGGTGGGAAAGACCGAAAGATCATCCTGTGGGATCATGATTTGAATCCTGAAAGGGAAATTGAGGTAAGAAATTAAGAGAGGCAAGGAAATTGCCTTCAACAAGGTATTGGCTAGCAAGACAGGGCCTTCCCCACCCTCAGTCGGGGAAGTTAGGATGAAAGAATACCTTCTAGTTGCTGTTTTTCAATTGGATTACAATGTTTTATTACAAAAGTGTTTAAATTTTAGCCTATAAATGAGCCTATATGAGGCTTCAGTTCTCCTATGTTTAAATTAAACAGAAAATTTAAGGGTTTTCTTTCTTGAAAACCTTTTCATAGTTGTTTGGGTTTTTTAATTCATCCTGTTTGAGAGGATGTTTGAGGCTATTCTTTAGTACTGCCTGTGTTTTTATAAATTTGCCTCTCTGGGGAAAGACAAGTCACCAGCATTTCAGGGTTTTAGTGTAGAGTGTTTGACATAAGTGGTAAAATACATTTTGAAATTCTGTAATAATTAATGATTAATAAGCTATGATGAGGAGCTTCTTTTAAATTTATCCTAAATTGAGTGTTCAGTGACTATGTCTGTTCTTTGTGATTTGCAATATGGCAGTGGTAGGTCACTGGGGATGAACTGGAAAAGGTAATGTATTTTGGATTTTAAAAACTTGGGCTTTTCCCTTAACTTGAAATAATATGTTCTTCCTAAACAGTTCTTTAAACATTGGTATACTCCACTTACCTATTTTCCATTCATAGCAGCATTTTTTCTTAACACTTAAGTAAGTTCAGTCTAGAATTTTTTACTGCCTTGAATCTAACACTGACATTTAGAAAACATGGCAGAGAATGTAGCCACTATCATATACAATTCTTAGGCTCAAATAAAACACTCTATTCATACCAGTGTCTCCATTTTCCTTTTGTTAGTAATGTCATGTTAAAGCTGATTTTTATGTTACCAGAATCCTGACAGATTGATTTTTCTATCATATGTTATCACTTAATATCAGTGTGCTTTCTCAAATAAAATAATTTAGAAACCAAACAATTGTGCACTGTAAAATAAAGCAGTATATTAGGATTCAAGCCTGCAATAAACAAAGTAATTAAAATTCAGAATCATTGCTAACATAAGGCATATGAACATTTACTTTGGGCTAATCAGGAAACAATAAGAAAATCAGGAAGCATTTACTGTGTGCAGCGAGATTTTTCTTGGTTTTCAAAGCGTGTTTTGGAAAGTAAATAGTAACAGTGTATTACTCCTTTCCTTATAAGATGAGTTGTAGGGCTGTGGAGTGCATTTGTTTAGTGAATTTGACGCTTAAAAGCAGTGTAATTTAATTTGTAATTTTCTTTCTACTGAAGTTATTAAAATGAGTGATTGGCTTGAAATAAGATCTTGTATGCCTGTGCTGAACAAATAGATGAGAAAGGTTTCAGGTCAAGCCCTGATCAAGGTTATAATAATTGGATTGTTCCTTTTTACAGGGAGAACTCCAGTTCTGATTCTGTCACTGTGCTCTATTTGTGGCCTCCAAAATGAGGCACCTAGCAAGATGCCTCATGTGATTTGACAGATGTTTCTTTTTGCAGGTTCCTGACCAGTATGGAACAATCAGAGCAGTAGCAGAAGGAAAAGCTGGTCAATTTTTAGTGGGTACTTCACGAAACTTTGTTTTGAGGGGAACGTTTAATGATGGTTTTGTAGTGGAGGTACAGGTGAGCATAACTTGTTTTTTTAAACTATAACCCAAAAATGTAAAGATTTTCTCTGCTGGTGTGTTATTTTGAGAATCTTAATTTTTTTAGTTGTTAAATTACATGTGGTTTCTTTCTAGGGACATACAGATGAACTCTGGGGACTGGCATCTCATCCTTTCAAAGACTTATTTTTAACATGTGCCCAAGATAGGCAAGTTTGTATGTGGAACTCTGTGGACCACACACTGGAATGGACCAGGCTGCTAGATGTATGTCAACCCTTTAATTTAAATATAAAACCAGAAAATGGGAAAAAGCATTCAATTTCTGGAACACTCTTGTCCCACCTGATTGCAAACAAAAATCCTACAGTTATGCTTTTAAAACAGCTATCTTGAAGCTTTGGTAAATTTAACAAGGATTTAACAAGGCTCATCAGGCATTGGTAAGATGTAATCTGGTTACCATTGCTTGATGTCATTTTGACAAGCCAACATGAATAAATCTTAGTCCATTATTTGTGTTACAAGTGGTTTTTTTTCCCTGTTCTTCAAACAATCTGAAGAGGTCATCATACAGTTGTGAAGATTTGGCTTTAGATGTCCTTTCCTTACTGTCATTCAATTAATAGTTTGGCTAGTTCTTTGCTAATGTCCAAGAAAAATTATTTTTTTCACAGAAATGTAGGTCTTTTACTCACAAGGTGGTCTCACAGTGCATGTCGCTGCTACACTGTGAGAAGAGCTGTCTGAGGATTAGCGTGCTGCTAAGTGATTGGTTTTTCCCGTGTCAGCTCAGCTGAGACTTTTAGTAGTTAATACTAAAATACTGATAGTTTTAGTATAAGGAGAGCTGTTTGGCCTTCAGGGTGTGGCTGGGGCAGTAATGTGTCTGTGCCTCTCCTGCAGGAGCCCGGGCACTGTGCGGATTTCCATCCCAGCGGAGCTGTGGTCGCCATAGGAACACACTCGGGCAGGTAAACGCCTCCCAGCTGAGCTGTGATGACAGAAAATGTAAAGGAGACACTTTAATACAGTGCACCTTATAATTGGAGTCATTTGCTTATTATTCTTTTTGCTTGAGGTTATGGAGCCTAAAAACAATGGCAGGAGAGGGTGGAGCATATTATATTTGTTAGACAAAGAAAGAAGAATTGAAGAATTGTCTGATTGCTGTTAGGCTGGTTTGACTTTTTAACAACTCTTTAAATGAAAGCCCAGATCTTGGGATTTGTTTTGTTTTCGTTTTTTTAAGCTTTTTTTTTTCCTCAGGGACTTCCATGAGCACTCATTATTGTCTTTTCCAATTATCATATATTTCAATGCAACGTTCATGGTCCCTTTCTTTTTAAGACAGGTACAGTAAAGATATTTGTCTTTCCCAAATCAAACACACTTGCAGCCTTTCAGACTGAGGTGGAGAGGCAAGTGAACAGATTGGTATTTTGATTTTTGTGTAAGACAAGGTTCAGCATGGCACATTGCTGCACAGAAGTGGTACTGAACTGTTCTTGTTCTTCCTGAAGCCATCGTGCCTTTGCAAGCTGTCAAAGCACAAACTGAATTCTTTTTAACTTGAGCTTCTTACAATGGGGGAAAAAAGCTACTTTATTTCATAGTCAAACTCTGGCTTGGTATCATGTTCCAAGAGGGGAGCACCAGTAAACCAACTAAGGTTAGGTTGTTCATAGCATTACAAAGGTGAGAGGAATACATATTAAATCTAATAGCATTTTTGATCTGCTTTTCAGTTATACCTCATGGTTGATAACTTGATAATAAAATAATGTCTGGTGCATTTAAGAAAATTGGGAAATTTTTTTGTATGTTTAATTTGCCAGCTAGAAATTTTTTTATGCCTAACCTCATGCCTAAAAAACATTTGAAGTTTGGTTTTTAGAAACTGCTGAGTATGTGCAACACACGCAAAATTTCCTGGAAAAATGAAATGTTAAAATATTTTTAAGGAGTTTTCTCTAAGATGAAGATGCAGTCTACACTAAATTCATCAGGTGTTATATACAGCTACAAAACCAAGTTTACCTTCTAGTAAAGCCTTGCTGAGCTCTTGTATATTTGATTACCATGTTGAACCTTTCCATCTTACAATTATAAACATTAAATTGAACTAATATTTCTATCTTCATTGAACAGAGCAGAATATACAGGCCTAAGAGTACTTGAAACAGGAAAAAGGGGAAGAAGGTCAGGCTATGTTTCTTCAGAATTTTTAGATGTTTTTGAACTTATATTAAAGTACAGTTAAGGCACATCACATGGCCAAAGCATTCAATCTGTTGCTTGCTTTTGTCTATTTTTTTTCCCCTCTCCTGGAGCATTTAGCGTTATGTTTTAAATTTGGCACATTCAGTTTAAATTCTTATTTTTAATTTACTTGAGGCAACAAGTTTATACTGCATTCAAGAAGTTTATGATAATGGCCTTGGAGTTTTTTGGGGTTTTTTTTTACCCTCAATAAAAAGGGTTTTTAAACAGTTATATTTTCACCATTATATTTTAGTGTGTTCTGAAATTGTGTGGTTCAGTGAGGGGTTTGAGATATACAAATGAAACTGAGTTGAAATGAGACCTGGTAAGTGTATAAGTGGATGAGAAATAAATGGAGTTGAATCAAGATAAACAAAACAGTTTTAAAATTACTGCCTACCCAGCAGCATCATGCAGTGCTTTCTGTGCCAGAAAATCTGGTCCAAGGGAGTTATTTCCCAAGGAATGAGGGCTGCATGATATATCTAGATTAACGTAGGAAAAAATAATCTCAAATCCATAACAAATCTTTTAATAACTTGATTCACAGCCTAAAAATCTTAAAGCAAATATTAAATGGGTCTAATCTGTTTAGAACTCGGCAAACCCAAACCTTGCGTGCATCTGTTACCATTCTAGTGCTGCTGAGCTTTCAGCACAGAGGTAAGACAGGCAAGGAATAGAGTACTAAGGAAGTTGGGTTTGGTGGTTAAAGCTCTGGCATCAAAAGAAAACTGACTTTTCTACCTTTTGTCCCATTGCTGTCTGTTGTTTTACAGTAGTGTGTCTTTTATCAGGCCAAGCATCGCGCTTTTGGTGCATGTTTCATGTATCACTTCCCATGATAAATATTTCAGTATAATTTCCCCATTTGGGCTGTCTGCAAAGCATCTACTGCAGGTTTTTTTACCACTTCCTTAAATACTTGCTGTGGACCTGATCATCAGTTATTTGGGACTACTAATTCTATTTGTAGATTCTGCTGCTTGGTGAAAAGGCACAGCTGTAAAACTAAAAAAAGCTTTTTCAAGGTACTTTTCAGATACTTTTGTCATGCTTCCAGTGGTACTATTTGCAGGGAAGTAGAATATCTTGAGTACTAAGCATACCAGTATTCAGAGGGACTGTGTTAAAAAAAAACCAACAAGATTCTAAGAAAAGTGCTAATGTTGATAAGAAAACTGAGGGCTGAAGGACAAGGTTAGGTAAGGGTTACCTTAGAGTAAGGTAGAGCCACAGGGAAATAAAACAGGCAATAGAGCTACACATTTCCTGTCTTCCACTGGTTCTGTCTGTCTGGCACACAGGTTATCCAGCAGTCCATGCCATGTGGAGTTGGGTTTTTTTTTTATGTGTATTTTGTTTAATTTCTTTCATGTGGTTCTCTAACCACAAGCTGGTTTTAAGCCTTTGGGACCAGGCTGCTTTCCAGATGCTTTGCTGTTGGACACTGGGTGAGCACAAGCTGGAATCTCATCCCCACCCATAGAAAGCAATGTGTGATGTTGTTCCTGGAATTCATTTTACAGCTTTCCTGTGGAATAAATGGTCCCAGGTTTAACAATGTTCCACTGAGTTCACTGTGAGACAGAGGGTGCAATTCCCTTGCTCATTTCCACAGTGTTTGAACTTGCCATTTGCCATTGGGGATAGAAATCTGCTTGTGGCATATGTACATGGCTGTGAGAGCACAAGTTAGGAGCAAAGAAATTAAATTCTGAGTACAGCTCCAATTCAGCCATATTGACACCTTCTGTTTTCGTGATCTGTTGGTATGAATACGTATTTTTATGAAATTGTCATTTTCTCTGTCTTGCTAATGTTCAGAGTATTTAGGAGTTGGGTGGACATCAGACCTGTTGCAAAATGCTCAGGTTCCACTGATCTTGCACATCTTGCTGTCAGTGGCTATTTTGGTCTATGTGCAAGTTAGTTTTTGTAAGCATCTCGCATCTGCCGCATAAACTGTAAACTGCAGGTTAAAAGTTACTGTTAAAGAATAAAACATGCAATTAATTACCTTAGTTATAAATCATCAAAGCAAGAAATATAAAATGATAGTTTATGAAATGTCAGATTCTAATGAGTGGTTAGTTATTCCTTCTTACTTTAATAAAATTATTCATAGAAATGAAAAGAAGTGAAAAGAGAGAAAAGTACCAAACTAGAATATAATTTGTGCTTACAATGAGTATGGAAATGTTTTTCACTTAAATCTACTACTCCAATTTTTTTTTTCTAACTTTGCTTTATAAAAATTGAAAGATCAGTTTTTATATCAAAACTTATCTTCAAAATAGGGAAGTAGAATAAAATTCAGCTGTAGCCTTAAGGCTTAATGATGATAAGATGCAGTCATATTATCTGGTCATGGTAGATATTTATTGTCCAGTAGACATTTTGATGATTATTACAGTGTTAAGGGAAAGGGAAAAAAATGAATGGTATTTAGAATCTTTTATATTTTGTTCACGGAAACTCATATTGCTTTGTGAACCAGAAAAGTGTTCCATTAAAAAGAGATGTTCTCTATGCTGCCCTTGAGGGGCTAGCATAAGATGATGCAGGCAGGCAGTGTTTATGGCTCTTTTACTTGGTTTTTTGTTTAGTGGAAGCGATACTTACTGGAATTCTCCTCTCTCTAGGTGGTTTGTGTTGGATGCAGAAACGAGGGATCTGGTTTCAATACACACTGATGGCAACGAACAGCTTTCAGTGATGCGCTACTCAGTAGGTAGGCAGACTTACACAGTCAGAATAATTCTTATAAACCAGATGGATGTTCTGTTAAATGGTGTTAAACTACTCCATAGACATTAGAAAAGGCACAACTTTGAAAAAATTGTTTCAAATGCTTAGTGTGTAACTGAGGATTTGCTTATGGATTTGTTAGTGTGTACTAAATCCTGGAATTTTGTAACTGCAATCATCATCACTTTTCTCAGCCTTTTCTTCATGTTGAACTCTGCTAATATAATAAATGCTAGCTTTGTTCCTCCCAAAGAAGTTCTCAAATAGTTTACAAGTTGACAGAAAAGTCTGTAAAAACCTTAGTATTTCAGTGATACTTTAATTTCCTTTCTAGTTATTTTACAAGTTCATTAATGTAAACCCATAAAACTAAGCTCATGTCTGTCTGGAACTGTTTGTGAAGTATTTGCTCTGGGATTACATGGAGCCCAAACCAGTGCTGAGTCTCCTCTTCAGACATGACATGAGAAATCATCAGAGGCTGACTCCTCTGTTAAAACAGGAAGGAAGAACACCCTTGTAAATATTTTTCTTGTTTGCTTTTGGCTCACATGCCATGTCAGAGAGCAAAGCATGTGCCAAGCACAGCAGTTTATTTTAAATTACTGATGTTCATTGACACTTACAGGTGACTATTGTTGTTTGTGGCAGCTCTTGTCATTTTTTAAAAGGAGATAAGGTAGAATAGAAAAGTGCTTATAATGTTTGAAAATTCAACATCTTTTTATGTTTAGTGTTGATTTATTTGCAGTCCACACCTCCAAAGTTAAGCTATCCGTAGACTAAATACTCTTCTGCATTTTTATGATGCATAAAACTCACGTCTGCCTGCTGACAACAGCTTTCAGAAATCTGGTGCAGTCTGAGGGTTTATATCCTGTCCATTGAACACTTACTCTAAAAAAGGGCAGAAGTGAAAGAACTTATCCAAAAAACATACCCACAAAGTAAACAGATATAGCTGAAAAGCAACATAATGTAAACTATTATGAATCCTTCAGTACAATTCATAGGGAGTGGTTTAACTGAGGCCATGGTCTTCGCAATAAATCTGAAATAATTAAAAATCACAAGACAAACATTCTCTTTATTTATATTAAATATTCTGTGTTGTAGATGGCACCTTACTTGCAGTTGGATCCCACGACAACTTTATTTACCTCTACGTAGTAACAGAAAATGGAAGAAAGTATAGCAGATATGGAAAATGCACTGTAAGTTTTGGAACATGTATAATCATTTACATGATTATTATGTCTTGTACATGCATTTTGATGTTACACATACACTTAGATGTTAAGCAGTGAAACTCTCTCCAGGTTGATGTTTTTCCCTTTTGGATATGTGTTTTATAAGGTTTTTTCAGAATTTGATTGATTTTAAACTTCAGTCTCAGATGGCTACTCTACATCTCATAGTGTGCAGTGATCATTTCTGCATCAGATATGACTAATTTATCAGACAATTGCCTTCTTTCTTTGAAATGGGAAATCAGCAGTAAGATGAAGAAATGCCTTGTTGAATATGGTGAAATTTGTTCAATGAAAATATTACATTTGTTTGAGGATATTCTCCTCCTTTTGGTGAAGTGCTTCTTGAACCAACATAAAATTAGGGTGGTGTAATTCCATTAGGACGTGTTGTCCTGGAGGCTGCAAATAGACGTTGTTTTCAGGTGTAATTTTTACTACAAAACTTGAACCTGAGGGATGTGGCCCAGAGTAAATAGATTTAAATGTAGCATGGGTAGTGGAGTTTGTTATTATTGTTACATTGGATGAGGTTGTCCCAGTACTAAGACAGACTATTTTTTGTAAGTGTTTAGTTATTGAACATCCTGGCCTTAAGTTCAGCTGTCTTTTAAGGTTAGTGAAAATATTTTCATTAAGAGCAAGTGAAACTTGATGAAATTTTCAAATTATGTCATGGGAATATAGGTTTACCTTTGAAATGTGCCACACACTAGAGCACTGGGGTCATAGCAGCCTGTGTGCAGCTGTTGTGGGGGGCACAGGGCTGCCAGGGCAGGCAGCAGCACTGGGTTTGCCCCATCACTGCCTGAGCTCACACGGTGGGGAAAGCTCCCACAGGGAGCTCAGACCAGGGCCCCAGTGGGGCTCCTGGGGACAGCAGTGGATGTCTGCACCTCAGTACAGCATCTCACCTCAACATTTTTTAAACCATAGAATATAAAATCACTCGAGATGGCTAATCCCAACATACATAATATTTGGTTTGCTGTGTATTTCAAGGTTTCTGTGAGCTCTTCGAAGATGTATGAGATCATTTATTTCTATGTATTATGTACGTGGAGAGAGCATATTGCAATTTAAACCAACATCTGGATGTCCCTCTATCCTGCTGTCTTGGCAGGAAAAGCGTTTGTAAAAATTGGTGTGGGAGAATTGAGCATTGCTATACCCAGGCAGAAGTGTCAAGGCTTCAGAGCAGGTTTCTGTTATTCTTTAACTTCCAGCGTGAGTGACTGCACGTAGAATACAAAATCAGCAGCATGGTTTCTGTCGGGGCTGAGCTCCCTGACCCTCCCAGCCGGCAGAAGGCAGCGATGTGGAGCTGCCCAGAGCTCACTGCAAGGCTGCAGATCCAATTTCACATGCCCTGCACCTCCCCTGTGTTCCCTGCCAGCACCCTGGCGGGTTCAAACCAGCTTGATGCTAAGCAGGGAGACACCCAGGCATGCTCGGGACCCGGAGCACTCTCCTGGCACTGCATCCTTCTGGCATTCTGTCATTCAGTAGCCTCACGGGTGACCTCCAAGTAGTATGACTCAGTCCTCCTGGTAGTCAACTTGTGGTTGTTTCTTCCAGCTTGAATACATTATTTGAATTCTTTCAGAAGGATTTTATCTACTGAACTAGCATTAGCTGGTGCATAAGAACTGTATGCCTGCTGTTAGGTTTAAATCCCTTCTCACTCACAGCCAGGCATTCTGTTGCTGAGAGAGAGGCAAGGCTGTGACCTGTGGGCCCTTTTCCACAGAGTGGGATGGTGTTGGCTTTGATCAGAACTTCAGATGAGCATTTTGACTGGTGCAGCTGGTTTTTGAGGGGTCCAGCTATGCAGTCAGCAGTGTGAAGGTGTGGGCTGGGACTGAACTTCAGCATGTCAGCATCCCTGTTTGCCTTACATGAGGGACACCTTAGCAAAAGAGAAATAAGTGCTGGGCATTTACTCACTGGGCATTTACTCACAGGGCTGTGGGGTGAAAGCCACACAGACTGCCACTCTGAAGTATTTGGTGTACTGGACTTAACCTGAAGTGATTTAGTGTGCCTGTCCTAAAGGCTGTGGGCATTTTGAACCTTGCACCACTGAAGTCTGAAACAGATAAACACTGCCAATGGAGGAGGAGTTTCCATTTAGTCAGATAGTTTTCTTAGCTGGTGAAAATATGAATCATTCATTATATATAAAGGTACAGAAAAGAAGAGAGTAAAATGTTGCCTTATTGGTGGGCAGCTACCAAAGAAAGATTTTAATAGAAAATGGATCCTCCTATTGCAAATATGATAACAATGTTGTGCTCCATTTCATCATTTAGTGATCACTTGCCTGAAGGGATTTTGCAGCCTGGAGCCCCCTGACCAATTGCTTTGTTCCCTCTCCCCACCGCCTCCAGGAATTTTAACAGCTGCCAAATGTCTGGCAGGATTTAGTAAATGACTGACCAGTTTTTTTTCTGTGTTGGAGTTCAATTGCAAATTGGAGTAGGAAAATAAGGGGAGGTAGAAAAAAAACCTAGCCAATTGTGCAGGTTTGTTTCTTTTAATACCAGGTTTGCATGTCAGTATCATATGTGTCACCCATGACTGCAAAGCAGTTATGTCAATACACAGTTCCTCTGCTTGAGGCAGAGATTGCTGCATGAGAAATCATAAAGGCCAGCTTTTCTCCTAAATGTTTTTGCAGGGTCTCACAGAGGACCTGGGGATAGGGAGATGGGACATGGGTATATCTCTACATGTAATTCTGGAAGGAATCAGCATGATGAATGACTATGAAAGGGAGAAAACAGATGGTCTTACAAGGGGAAAAGGAACAATAAGATGAAATGGAAGGGTGGAAGAGGAAGAGTGACATGAATGTCACTTTTATTAATTTGCTACCTATGATTCCTACCTTATATAAATTTGTGGCTTCTCTGGAGCTTTCTGTAGCTTTATTATTGCTCTTACTTTCCTCAAAAGAAGTTTGTGCACAGAAAAAATACTCTGTCCAGCTGCATTTGTCTTCTTCCTCAAAACCAAAGCCAGGTGTTTAACCCTCAGTGTGCTCTTGATGGTGATAATAAACAACTAGACCAAAAGGTTTTGATTCTTAATAGAGATGACCCAGCAGCTGTAGGACAGACACCTTTCAAAGCTGGTGTGAACACGGTGCAGTGCAAAAAGCACAGCAGAGACTTTCAACAAGCTTAGAAACATATTCTTGTATTACCAGTCAATGATCTTGTACTTCTGCTTGGCAGTTGTTAACCAAGATATCCTAAGTTGTTAGGATGAGCAAGGGTTATTTGCATGAGTATGTTTTTAATGGAAGTTATTTTAAATGGATAGAGAAATAAAAAATTTCTATCTGTCACTTTTTTGTTAGGATCTAAAGCTGATCCTGTGCAAGTTACTCGCTTTTCACAATTAGTAGCAATGTGTGTGTTCTTAATTCCAGTATAAATTTGGGTTCATCCATATTTTAGCATCATGCCTTCTAGGAGTAAATAATTCTGGAGTCCAAGTAGGCCTGGCTTTACCAGGGAGGGTGGGAGAGGCATGATGCCCAGCCTGTGTTTGTTTAGCTGTTAGCAAGTGCGGCACTGAGAGTAAGGAGCTTTAAAGGAGCACAAGTGAATTGCAGCAGACCTGGGGCAGGTGGGAAGGTGATTTTTTTTTTGCTGTTAGCTCTCCCATCTGTAGGTCAACTTCTGCTTCACTTTCAATTAAATTCAAGTGTTTCACACTGGTGTTATGCATTCTTCTTCAGGGACATTCCAGCTATATTACACACCTTGACTGGTCCCCGGACAACAAGTATATAATGTCAAACTCAGGAGACTATGAAATACTATACTGTAAGTATGAAATAAAATACACTGGAAACAGAAATATGTATTAGCTGTCAGAGTATTTAGAAAAGTGTGCTTGACTGTACAAAATGCTTACTGACAAAGGGACTGATTTGAACTTGTGTAACCTGATATCTTGATGTTATTCAGAGCTCTGTATTACCTAATGGCAATGCCAAATATAGCTTACTTCTTTACAAGGTCGTAAATCAGTTTAACAGCATAGAATTTACAGAACAAGTGGCTCTACAACTTGATGTTGGCCAAAAGTTCTGTAGATTGAAAATAATATAGTTGTCTAATTAGTGTCAACAATACCAGTTATTTTGGGGGAATAAAATCAGGGGGCCTGTGCCACAGTTCTCTCCTGGGGTTTCTTGTTCGAAACTTTATCTTGGCTGGTGTGGTAAAAATGAAGAAAAGCAGTAAATGTTACTTTAATGAGTTAGTGGTAATAATGTTTTTGTGATTGTATTTTTTTTAATATGTGAAAACACAAATATAACACATAGTGGTTATGCTAGAAGTTCAGCATCAGTAGTGCATATCAGTCGGTTTTAACTTTTTTTTTTATTTGTGTCTTCCTATGGCTTTAACTGGATCCAAGAGGATTGTATTTTTTTCCCTTTACAGGAAAAAATAGCAAACAGTTTAAATGTCTAACACCTTAACATATTTTTTCTGCCTGTCACAACTTAATTTTCAAATCTAGATAGTGCAGTCTTTCAAAAGGAAGTATTGGTGCTTATAATTTCATATAAAGGGAGGATAGGAACGACCCATTATTACTGGCCAGGTGTTAGGGGATTTTCTTTCCAGCTTCTTATCAGCACCCACTCTCCAGGTTGTACCTGGTGTAATATAAAATCCAATGGTGGTCTTTGAGCTAGCATTCCTTTTTCCCATAATGCTTTCCTGAATTTCATTAATTTTATTAAGTACTTATTGATGTATTGATCACTTACATTTGGGTGTGTTTGAACTTCCTCTATATTGTAGGGCATACCATATAACATTTCAAAAGGGGAAATTCCCAGATCTGCCCTTGGCTGGGTTCGAATATTTAAAAGGGCTAGTGGAACACATTTAACCCATGATAATCTTGTTTCCATCACTAGTTTAGTAAGTTGCTTCTTTATTTCTCCATTCATCCTTTCTACTCTTGAAGGACATAATCTTATCTTCCACTCCTTATTAACTAAATCTATATGTATCCCCAGTTCCATAATTAAATCTCTTCCCAACAAATTATAATCTGCTTCCGGTACTAACAGAAAATTTCCCAATCCAATTTTTGATTCTGATTCTATCATCATATCTTTAATAACCCCCACTTCAAAGGGTTCCCCTTTTGCCCCAACTACCGTGGCAGTTTCTTTGGATATACTACATCCTTTAGGTAAAAACTGGATGGTTGATCTCTCAGCTCCAGTATCTACCAAGACATTATTACTGGCCTGTGTGTTACAATACAATCTTTCCTTTTCTAGTTAAAAGTTGTAAAACAGTCTAAGGCTTCTCTGGCAGTAGATGCTCACTGTTTTAAAAGCACAGCTTTCTGAATGATTTGGTGAATTTTAATACATCATTGGAGCTGGTAGGAAGAAGAAATTATTATATTATAGCATTTGTAGAGTTAGTAGCGGAGTACTCAAGTTGCAAGGAAGTGTTTTTGAGGTTATGCCATCAGAAGAGGGAAATAAGAAGTAAATATGACTCATAAAAACCAAGTTAAAACTTCAAGTATCTGGAATTTGATACAGGTGCTGGACTGTCTTTGCCTCTACAATTTAATTCCAGATTGGATTTAAGATGCATTTATTTACTTCATTAGCATCTCTTCAAAGAGCACCTATGGAAGTATAATTTTGCATTGCATAACTCATCATTCACTTTTTTTTTACAGGGGACATTCCAAGTGGCTGTAAGCTAATCAGGAATCGTTCTGACTGTAAGGATATAGATTGGACAACATACACTTGTGTGCTAGGCTTCCAGGTGTTTGGTAAGTGCTGTTTAACTTGCTTTTAAGCTACTAACACTGTGCTTTTGTGTTTTTGTTTGCTTTAATTTGTCGTTAAAAGTACACTGTTAATGGTTATCAAGGGATGGTGCTGAGATCACAGACCATAGTGGCTGAGCTCTGTGTTAAAGTGCACTGTGTTAAACTGTTCTATAGACAATGTACAATTGATTTCTATTTAGTTATTGAAGTTGGGGGGTTGACTCTTCCACTGTCATTTTAGGCTACCAGTTATGGAGGCACTGAAGCAAAAGACTTGTATTTTAAAGTGCTCATATGGCACATATGCATTTGCCTTTGTTTATATTGTTTTGGGACAGGAACAAGAGTGTTACAAGTGTAGGTTATAGTTCATAAATTAAAATTATGATAGCACTTTGATACTGGCAGTCAAAGATAAGTAATATACTCTGTTTGTAAAGAATAAAACAAACTTTAGAGTAAGCAGATTTTTACCTAGTAGGGTTTTTTTGCAATATACAAAAACAGTTTAAAAAAGCTGACAGATCTGCTTTTAATAATACCATTTTACACTGTGACAAAACAGTTCAAATTGCTTTTGTGTAGGCAGCTCTGTTGACCATTAATGAGAAGCCCCTTTGTGAGGGGTATAAAAGGAAGTTTCAGCCTCCCAGTGAAGTTGTGTGAGCAGGGTGCTGAACATCTCTCCTCCACCACTGAGATCAGGCACCTGCGTCTGTTCTTCATGTTGGTAGAAATACCAATAGCAAGTAAAGCAGCTAATTCTTTAGAGGTGAGGATTAGATCTACAAATCTCTTCACAGCTACTAGGAGGTCAACTTTGAATACCAGTTTACATGCAGGATAGAAGAAAATCATTGAAGTGTGAGGAGTCCTTTCTCTAGCTTCTGACACTTCTCATGCATATTTAAGGACTGTCATGTGCTTGACAAGCAAGTAGCCTCAAAGGATTGGTGTGAGGGCTTCCACTGACACACTAGTGTGGCACATTGGTTGGGTGGAGGGCATTTGGTGCTTAATAACCAGGCATCATTTCCTTTTTGGATACCAAAGATCTGAGACAGAATAGGATAAATAAAGGGATCAGAGAAGGAAGTTTATAAGAATAAATATTTCTGATTTTTTTTGAAGCTTGATAGGTAGTAGAAATAAACACGAGTATGCTCTTTCTTGAGCTGAATACTGTTGCTTATTGCTAATTCAATGAAAATACTTGCTTCCATTAGCCTGAGAACTGTGAAGCAGGCTATGTATTTGTAGGTGTTTTTATTCAATCTGTCTGGGAGAAGTAGAAGCATCTCCTGATGTTCTGTTCATGTAAGCCTAGGCTGACAAGGAATTGGACCACAGCAGTCATTTCCTCACTGACTTAGCTACTGTGATTGAAATAATAGTACGGTAGAAAAGCCTTTTTTAAAATGGAGTATCAGAAGATTCGGGAGATGCCACAGAAAGTGAAAAGCAAAACTCTGATGCTGATATGATGTCTTTTCCCAGGTGCAAATAAGAAACTTTGTAAGGACTGTGTATTCCTTCTGGAATAGGCTCTGAGCTGAAACATTTTATAGTTTCTTGCAGAGTACTTACATCTACCAGAAACGTGGAGGTAGCAGACTCTTACTGCTGAACTTTTTCCACTACATTTGGTGTTAGAGTAGACAGAATAGGGATAGCAGCTCCCTGAATCCCAGGGCTTTCCCAGAAGTGTCCTTTACTCCTGACCTAAGGAGGTGAGATGTGGGAGTGCAGAAAGAGTTTGGTTTCACATCTAGATCACTGGCTTTGTCTTTTTAACAGCTGTTAGATAGAAGCTGTTACTGGTGGCTGGGGCCAGGCTGGGCATGAGCAGCTCCCATAACCATTTTACTTATTGCTTTTAGAAGTGAATAAGTCTCCTGATCTTGTCTGCGTTTTCTTTTGGATTAATAGAAACTTCAACCACTCTGAATTCAGTTTAATTAGTTTCAACTGCCCTTAAAATCTTCAGTGTGCCAGAGGACCCGGGAATGAAATAGGTAAAGCAGATAATGTGATGGTATTCCAGGGCAGAACAGAATATATTTAAATTTCCTAGCCAAGATTCATCACGCCCTAATTTTATACTGTCTACTAGTCTGACACCCTTTGCAGAATCTTAAAATTATGGTTTGACCTCAAACAATGGCAAGTATTTTCCCATTGAATCAGACAGTGCAGCTAAGCCAGCCCATCAGATATTTGCTAACCTGGCTTGGACCCAAGGATCAGCTGGCTCAGGGATCCAAGAAAGCCAGGGGCTGCTCACTGATCTTCAGGAGACAGGGTTAAGTTTGTGGGATTTGGGCTTTTGGGGGTATATATTTTACAATTCAGCTCTGTTTGGTAGTGTGCCATAGGATCAGGCATCACACTGTTGTCAGCAGAAGGAAAAGGATGGAAATGTGTGGTTTGGATGAGAAGAGCATTGCTCCTTTTGGCAGCTGCAATTACTATTGGCTCAGCAGTATCATCACTCTGCACCCTGAACACTTGAAGTCACTCTTGGGTTTGCTGCACATTTCCCACAGTTTTGTCTGAACAGATTCTTTTGAGAGGCTTACTGCTGGCTAGCAGAATTTATTAAAATTGATGTGCTGCTGTCATGCCTTATAATAAAGTCCTATTATTTTGGGGGGGTTGTTATTTTTACAGTTATTAAGAATTTTTGCAGTTATCTTAGGAACTCAAGACTCAGTCATATTAATGTCTTGGATTTTTCATGTTTGCCTGATGCACTGAAAGCAAATCCTGCTGTCTTATGATAAAGGGTTGCCTTACCTTTGGAGCTGCTAAAGGACTTTGTGAACATCAAAGATGCTTCATAAAAGCTTCAGTCTTGACTATTAGTCCTTTTAATCTTAAATTATAAAGAAGAGGAAATTAAAAAGAAGAGGAAATTGCATAGTTCTTTGTCAAAGCCTGCCTAAGGTGGTAGCTGAAACTTCAGGCATTTATTGCACCCTCATGATGACAGTATTTCATATATAGAATGAATGAGGAAAGGTAAAATTCATTCATGTTGAACTACTTGAAAATTCTTAAATAGTGTGTATTTTTCACTTTGATTTCATTGATGTGAGAACACTAAAATGTTTCTGAATACTATCCTTAGCACTTCATGTCTTTATTTAGTAAATTACCTACAATGTAACTTATTGGCATTGTAACAAGTTTAACAAGCTGCCTTTGTTATTCTTCAAAGAAAATAAAGTTCTTACTCCACCCACTGAAGAATGGGGAAAAACAGATTTAAATTTAAACACTCTTTGTCATTTTGGTTAAAAACAAGAAGGCAAGGCAATTCTGAGTTGGCTTTTTGTGCTGTATAAAACAGTAGACAGCACATGTTTTTTATTTTACTGAAGTCAGCAACTGTAAGGGAGGAAGAAGATATTTTCAAATCTGATAATCAACAGTCCTCTTGGTCAACTGGACATACAGTTTTTAAAGGTGGGGGTGAAATTTGAGAGGGGAAATTTCCTCCTAACTCCTAGACCTAATCAGAAACCCAAGTCTGATAAAAAAACAAGGTACTACTATATTATAATCCCGTGCTTACCTTTCGTTCAGCTTTCCTTGCAGATCTGAATTGTCTGTTTTATTACAGGAATCTCTAATGTCTTTGTTTTGTTAAAAGGATTTTGTTTTGAGTCTCCCTCATCCCAAATTTGATAGGGTTTTTCATCTAGGGAATGTTGTTATTCTTTTGTCTTAGACATATCTGTGTCACTCTTTTGACTTAAAACCATACTGAATTGCATTTGAGCACTTGACAGCACTTACATCTATGAAACTTGCACAGGCTGTGTTTCTGTGCAGAGTATCATCAATCAGTTGTCTTCTCTGAGTTACACAAATACTAAGATTTAAAATACAAGAAGTCAAATAAACCAGAGAAGAAACCAGTAGGACCACAATGTACGGTACCTGGGTTTGCCCTGTGCTTCAGCATCACTGTTGCTTTTAAAATATCTGTTCATGAATGACAGTATTAAGAGTTACAAGTTTTAGCAGCAAACTTAATCTAAAGATAAAGTTTAAACAAGACTGAGGTTTTGAACAGGAAAAGAATGTTAAGCCTGAGATATCATCCTGGCTGAAACTGAGGATTTGGGAGAGCAAGGTAGGGGGAGCAGCATTAGGCTAGCAAAATATTAATGACATTTAATGCAATGCACATTCCATTTTCCTGCTGAGTTTTGTTCATCTTGCCTTTTCTCACAGCTTTATAGATCTTATTTTTGTTCATAAATTGTTTGTTCATTTGTTTCCAAAACTACCATTGCTGATTATCTTCCACATTCTTTCCTAGGAGTTTGGCCTGAGGGATCAGATGGGACAGACATAAATGCCCTTGTCAGATCCCATAACCGAAAGGTGATAGCAGTGGCTGATGATTTTTGTAAGGTCCATCTCTTTCAGTATCCCTGTTCCAAGCCAAAGGTAAGGCTAGACTGGTCTAGTCCATGTGCTTGTTTACATTGCCTGAAAGCTTTCCTTGCTTCCAGCATAGTTGTTTAGGAACCTGGCAGGCAAATACTTCTTTTCTATCCAAGAACCCACATTAATTTCACAAATAAAACAGAAAGTTTAAAACAATATAAATATAAAATAATATAAAAGAAAAGTGTCAATAATTACCCTTTAATTCTGGAGATGAGGCTTGATGCTTTGTGTTTGCTGGCATTAGTGTTAGGTCCATTACTTTTTCTATAAAATCTAAATCTGTTCAAGTTGCAAAGAAGAAAGGAAGTATAGCAGTGAAAAATCTAATATAAATATAATTCTTTACTCTTGTGAACTAAGAGTTCTCATGAAGGGCTAAGCAAAAATGTTAGTAGTTTTAAATTTCTGTATCGTGTACTCTTCTAGTCAACTTGTGATTTATCTTTGTGCTTGTTTTCAATAGGCCCCAAGTCACAAATACAGTGCTCACAGTAGTCATGTGACAAACGTCAGCTTCACTCATAGCGACGGTCACTTGATCTCAACTGGAGGGAAAGACATGAGCATTATTCAGTGGAAACTTGTGGAGAAGGTAACTCTGCCACCAAATGACATTGTCCTGGATATCGGTGCCACCAAAGTGCCCATCCCTGCCAGTGAAAACGCTGTGCAGTCTCCTGCACATCTCCCACAGCCTTTTAACGAAATGAACCAAAATGAAAGTGTAACTGGCAGCTCTCCGGCTTCCTTGGAGAGCAACTTGGAGCAGTCTGCAGAGGCCAGCGAGGAGCACAGTGAGGAGCAAAGCGAGGGAAGCAGCCTGGATCCCGCCGAGCCGAGCTACGAGGAGCCCTCCAACGAGCTGAGCGAGGAGCACAGCGAGTCCACGGTCACGGAAGAGCAGCAGGATAACTCACCGGTGTCTTAATGCTCCCAGCTCAGGCGGGTGTTATTTTCCCTTGGTGTGCGTGCTTTCATTACAAGGGTGAGGGTTCAAATAGGAAAGAGTAGCTGAGATTCATGACCACTCCAGATTTTGAGTTTCAGTGAGATTTTTAGTCTGAGCTTCAGTTCAATGTGTGGAACCATCCCAAGGGCCTGGCTTGATGGTCTGTAGCAAGATCTGGTCGCAGTTAGTAGTGGACATTACCATAGATCCATTTCAGTTCTGAAATTGCTGTCAGGAAGTGGCATGAAATACATACTGGAAAAAAGGTTAGCTTTGAGAATTAGGTGAAGTAGACCACCTTAACTATGTGAAAGTGCTTTCTGGAAGAACTGAGCTGATGGGAAGCACTGAGCTGTTCCAGCTGGGAGGCACTGTGCTGCTTTTTCCAGGTGCAAAGACAAGCAGAATGAAAAAAACAACCAAAAAGCTCTTTGTAGGGCTGTTTTCCTTTGTTTTTTCTTGAGAAAAATAGAGGAAAAATAATGTAACAATGCCACATGTATGGCAATGCCTTCTTGATCTAACACATATGCAATTTTCTAACACTACTAATTCCTCATGGAGTCTGGATGTGTTCAGAGTTGGTCTGCCCTGGGTGCTGCTAGTTCTAAGGCAAATCCTGTCAAGGAACGGTGTTGGCTGTTCCATTTTCACAGACTCTTAACTAGCAGAATAACCAAATACTGGTGTTTCACTTTTCATGACCTGAAAGTTAACTTAAACTATAGGACATAATTGTCTCTTCAACGAGTTGCTTGCCTAGAGAGTTGGAAACTTGAGAGAATCTTTTATAGTGACTTAGATGTGAACAGCAGAGGAAGCATGACAAGAACACAGAAGTCAGATGGGCTCCAGAGTTAAACTTTAAGCCTTCAAGCAGAACTTGCTCCATCCCTAGTATGAAAAATATAAATACAGTTAACTTAAATTATTAAATTGGTGCTTAGAATTAGTAAGTTGATATTTTTTTCTTCTGAATTTTTAGAGGTAATTCCTAAAAATCATTAAACTGCAATCTTGCAATCTCTACTTTCTCTTTTTTCCCCTGGCTCCTTTAGCAGTTGTGATATAAGCATACAGTAATTTAGATGATGATGATGTGACTTTCTTTTTTTTGTTTTCCCTAGACTTGCTGATCTAGTGTTTTTGTGATTTTATTTCCACTCCACCCCTCCCTGGGTTGCTCTAAGCCATGCAGCTCTCATGTGGCTATACCTGGCCAGTTACGGGATATCTTGGCATTTGTTATGCATTTGGAAAGTACTTTTTTTACAAAGTTTGTCAGATAGCTACATTTTTTTTCTTAAGTGCATACATTTCCTACTTTAAAAAAGATATAGATTTACTGGCAGATATCCATTTCCTATGTACTTGTTTATATTTTAATTACATAGAATTTTCTTTTTTAACCTGCTGCATTGTGCTGGTATTTTAGTTCTTAGTTAGAATATCATGTTTAGAAACTTTGGATGAGTTCATAAGTCTTAATTGTGCAAACGTTTACGTGATTGTGCCATTCCAAAGTGCATCAAAACTGTCATTCCCTTACTAGTATCTTCTCAGGAGAAATGCTACAGATCAGGTATTTAGTCATCATTTGGAAAGATAAAAACAAATGGACTCCCAAAGGACATTTAGAACATTTATATATAAAATATATAAATATATATATACACACATATATATATATATAGAAAAAATATCCTCTTGTTTACAACAGTTCCAGAGAACCTCAAAGTAGTTCCCTTCAGATGGAGGGAGAAATGGATTCCAAGCAACCCATCTGTTTAAACTGTGCTCTGTACATACAGTTTTACTGGAGAGCTCGAGTATGCCTGACTTGCAAATTTGCCAAATAGCAGCAGTGGAAGATAAAGTTCATCAGCTCATCAAAGTTCTTGGTTACAAATGAGGAATATGCTGTAGGTTTAGAAAATTATCTTAGTAAAGGAGAAAGGATAGTAGAGCTAACGAGGCACAGAGAGCTCTCGGTCATTTAACTCCACATAAGCAACACATTTCTCTATGGAACATCTGTCACCCGGGGTTGCCATGTAAGTGAGAGTTAGAGTTGTGATATTCTTGTGTAGTTCAGAAGACTCTACTAATATGCAAAAAGCCTTACAGCTTTCAATTGCTGGCAACTACTGTTTAACAAATAATTAAATCTGTGATAATGGATGGAAATGGGATTATGTAACTGTAGATGTTTTAGAAAAATAATTGTGAATGAATTATGATTAAGAGTGTTTCATGTGAAGATGTTTGAGCCATTTCTATCATGCATTCCTGTCTTGAGGCAGAAAACTTTGAAGATTAAAAAAAAAATAAAATAATCAAAATAAAATATTGCTGTGTCTCCATATCTGTTCTTGTTCCTTCTGTACATAAAGTGGACGCTCTCATTACAGTTGTAATGTCTGGGTCTGTGATTTTGAAAGAACTTTCACAAAATGTGCTTTTTTGATAAACTCCCAGGCTGTCTAAAAGTAAGTTAACTCTGCTTTATGAATTCTATTGTCAGATCTAAATATTGCTCTTGTTTATGTCTCAAAAGTTCTATGACATTTCCCTTTTCCATTTTTCATGAACATCTGGCATTATCCTTCTGTAGCTAACTGATGAGTGGCAGAGTGTTACAAACAGGTTTTTGTCCTGCTGCAAAACGCAGTCTGCCTTCCAGAGCTCTGCCCAGAAGCTTTCTTCTGGAAGTCATGAGAGAAGTACAAGCTTATTTTGGCTATAATGTATTAAATACCACAATGTTTCCCCATTCCTCATAGTCTCTGCCCAGCTGCAGGTGCAGAAGGTCACAATATGCTGAATATATTCCTTGTGAGAGCTTCTGTCTTTTCAAAGGCTTTGATTCATTTGCATTTCTTGCATCTGGTTTCTGTCCTTCACAAAATGGGCGAGAAGGCAGAAACCTGCAAGATAGACAAATACCTCATGTTCATCCTCACTTAAAGGAAAAGCTAACAAAAACCATCACTGACACCCTGAGTTGGACTGGAAACCTGGACTCTTCCACCAAATTGTCAGGAGAATGTTGACACCAGGAGAATGTTCTACCATGAGCAACAAGCAGATGTCCCAAGGTCATGCTGTGCTGTTCCCAGCACACCTGCAGCTGTGCAGTGCTGTGCTTTCCTACACTCTGCTCCCTTCCTGTCCAGCTCAAGGCTTTTGCCACCTCTTCTTCTGGGATTCTCAGTGAGGCAGGAGTCTTTCTGAAGAGTAGGTAAGCTGGTCTCTGAGTCCTTGTTGCTGATGCAGGTGGGGCAGGGTTTCCAAGTGGCCACTCATCACCTGAGACAACAGCAGCTGCTGTTATGAGAAGTTGCATGATGGTATTTGTTCCTTGGAGATGAAGTTTAGGGTGGAGACACCATTGAAGGCATAAAACTATAACTGCATCCCCTTTTACATGATGGAAAACTTAAAGTCCATATTAAAATGTTTGTAAAATTTTGTAGTAAAACACTGGAAATGTTATTATGGAGTGCCATGCTCATGGATTCTTGCAGTCTGCATCCACATGGGTGAATTAGATAAAGTGATACTGGGTTTTGTGAATATGACCATGTATACATGTGGGGTTTTTTTCCCATGGAAGTTTCAGGATAGATGAGGAAAGAGATGGGGATGGGAATGGGTATTGATGAATGATGAGGTTTTTTGGTTTGATCATGCTGGAATTCTCATTATATTATTTGTATAGAAATAACAAGTACTAGTTTTTGCATATGATGGCATGTCAAGGTCTAGCTTCTTACTTTTCTTAATCATCACTAGAAAGCAATGATTCTGATTTTGCCTAGAAACATGAGCAAAAATTATACTTTGATTGTTATATTGATTAGTCTCCACTGAACAATATGCTGTATTTTCTACTTTTCGCTTCACCACATAAGATGTGTTGCACCCCCTTATGTTTCCTTCACTTCATTGCAGTATTTCAGTTGAATCAGGATGAAGTAAGTAGAATGTCCAGGTGAAATTTAGGCTTGGCCAAACCAACAAACCAAAAAAAAATCTTCATTTCCACAGCCTCATGCTAATAAAATGTGGGCTCCTGGCAGTGGAAGGGTTACTATTACATGAGGTGGATTTTACTTGAGTGATATTAGTGCTGCATGTTTGCTTTCCTCGTGAACAAGTCCAAGCCCATTGCCTAATCTTTATTTCTGACAGATGTTTTATGTACTAATACTTTAATCAACTGAGAATGAAAAACTGCTTACAGTTTACAGTAGGATTATACCCTTTAGAGCTCAGGCCAGGGTACACATTTTAATGTATTTAACATGCATGGGGTGGCTTTGTGTGCACATACACATATGCAAGCATCAAATGGATATGGCTGCGCTAGGCTTTTTTTTTTTTTTTTTTTTGTGGTTTGAAAGAGAGATGTGGATGACTTCACTGTTAATCAAGAAGGTTTAGGAGCATGGAATAAAAAGCCTTCCCAAAAGAATGGTAAGGCAAGAGGATTGGGAGAGGAGGGGCAGTGGTGGAACTGGTTTTACCAGAGCAGGCTCCCCATCACACACCCCAAATTTCCTTCTATTTTTTTCCAATGTGCAAAAGCCTATAAAAACTTGCACTTCTGTTGGATGTACTGGTTAGTTAAAAAGTGGTTTTGAGAAAGGAAGTTTATGGGGATTTTGGATGGGTTTTAACAAATTATTCTAGAAAACAGCTTTCTTCCAAAAAGTTCTTCTAAGGAACCAAAATCTACAAACAGCTTACTTCTTTAAGGGATATGTATATCCTTGTGATTTTTACAGCCCAGTACCCTTTTCAGAAGGTGATCTCTGGACACTTCCCAGCTCCCACCAGCCAAGTGATCTCCAGCAGGGCTGTGCCTTTTCAGCAGCCTCTGCTGTGTGCCTCTGCATGGGTCACATTATTTTTGCTCTCAAGTAACCACCACACTTGTCGATTCCTTGTAAAAAAACCAACTTTCTCTAAGTTCTTGGAGGCTGTCCAAATCATAGTCAGTTACCTTGTCCCAATTTTATTTTTTGATAAGTGCCTTTAGGTTACTATATCTAGAACATGCTTTTGTGAGCCATGTGCTCCAGAGAGCTCTTGTTCTGCTCTGTTCCCCTCCGTGGATGTTCCAGCAGTGCCATGTTTGTTCTGTGCATTGCTTGTGTTGCCAGTTGTCCTTGCTCTCAATCCCCTGTGACACAACACAAGGCTCCTCACTCTGCCTTCGTCGCTGCCCTCCCAGGCTGCAAGCAAGCGGTGACATTTGCTTTTAATGCTGCTTTAGAGTTCTCTCAGCTTCCTTTAGATGCACTCTTGTCAATCCACTTACCATCCATGTGTGTGTGTCCCCTTTGTTTATCCCCCTCCACAGCTCTATCAGTGATCAGCCCTTCCACTGGCAATAATTTTTTTCCTTTTTAAGTCTATTCACACCCTGCTATGCACCTATAGCTGCATAAAGGAAAATCACAGAAGAGGAAAGTCATAAGCTGTGTGCACCAGACAATGGCTACAGCTTCAAATGCTACCTAGGATGTAAGTATAAAAATCCATGGAGTTTTGTACTCTGACAATGAGTGTCTCTGCTGTTGGGGGGACACTGACAATGGAACTGGGAACTTAAAAAAACTATGTATTTCCTAAGTAAAAGGAACAAACCTGGTGTTATTGCTACATCAGGGGAGCCTGGGGGTTCACCTCATAGCTTGGGAAACAAGCCAAAAACTCCCAGAAACAAACAAAATTATAACCAAACCTTCTGGCTTTAGCAGAGCAGGCAAAAAGTTTTCTATCTAACAGCAAAAGCAGAGGGAGCAAATAGAGCTATGAAGTGTGTGTGCACAGAGCAGCCCACTGTACAGCAAATCTGCTCCTGCTACATTTCCTCTGGTCTAGAGGTGGGTATGAGCAGCACCCCTCTATGGGTGGGCACTCTCTTTTCTCTGCTGCTACAAACTCTACCCTGGGCAGAATTTCTGTAGAAAACCCTGTTTTCAGCATTGTGTTGATTAGAAGTTCTACTTGAAGGACTAGACAACACAGAACTGAGAGCAGAGTGAGAGTCAACATCTTGTCCAGGCACAGGGGTCCTCCGTTGCTAATGCTAAATTTAGATTTTCATGACTGCCTAATGTGAAATGACTGTTGTATAAACAGGGCTTCTGAAAGGATCCCATTTACCCCAAGTTTGGCAAAGGGAAGATGAAATGTCAATTGAGCGTGTTAAGCTGAGTTTCTTATGTCAGAAGTTGTAATGCATTTGTAGATTGATTCACAAATCAGGAGACCTTCAGTTCCATGGGTTTTCTGCCAGCTGGGAAGAAAACAGATGTGGAGCATTTTATACTTTCAAAAAAGCATACCTATGAGGGATTTTTCAGGACAGATGTCCGTTCCACCCTTTGCCAGGACCATATGGATCTGCTTACATTGTATTTTGTGGGGGTGTTCATAGAAGCTGTACTTACATTGGAGTATTTTGTATTAGACTCAATAATTCTCTAGGGAAAAAGACAAAAACAAAAACACACAAACAGCTTGAATAACCATCTTTCAAACTGCCCTCTCAGTGGCCTTCCTAGGGCTGTACCTCTGAAACATCTTTCTCAGAGTAGACCTCTTGCTCTGATAGATATTCATTCAATTATACATAATGTTTCAGAATGTTTTTTCTCTCTTAAGAACAGGAGAACCTTCCAGGTTATTTCCAGCAATTAAATTAGACTCATTATCCCTAACAGCAAAGAGGGGAATGGCTTCACCTTGCCTTGTGTCTTTGAAAACTTTTGACAGAGGCTTCAGCTGTCCAGGTGATGTTTCTCTGCACTGATGCTGCACTTGGAGGCTCCAAGTGCCCGTGGCCGTGTGTGCATGGGTTGCTGTGTATCCTTATGGAGGCTCCAAGGGCTGGCTGTGTCCCTGGGCTCCTCTGTACCACTTCAGGAGTGGCAGGAGGTGGCTGTGCAGACTCTTCCACCCACCTCTTGATGGAATGCTGGCAAGGTCATGGTGTTTTGGTGAGCCTTGTCAAATGGTTCATCATCATTGCCAACCAGGTGGTGTTCCTGCAGCAGTTTCACTTCCTTGGATGGCTTTCTTCTGGAGTATTTGCAGCTTAGCCACATTCAATAGGCTTGCAGGCTATTGCAGTCCATAAATTTCTCAGAAAGGGAAGGGAGAGGATTTGGTATGCAGCCTTCCCATTTACTGCTTTGATTTTTTATTTTTTTTTCCCCTTCATTCTTCCATGGATTTAAATCTGTTTGACTGGAAATGAGTGAAGGAACACATTGACACAAAGACTGACGCAGGTTTGACTGGAAAGTTTATTCTTAAATTCCCCCCATCAGTTTGGAGCCTGACCAACATCAGGGATTTTAATGTCATAGATAGCGTGATAGAAATTCTGGCTTAGCTGTGCTGTAAGGAAAGACCAAGGGGAACTATGGCCTGTGTCCCATTTTTGGGTCCTGAATTACTGCCAATTATAATATCTCCTGCTGCAAGCACTTTCTCCCCACAATCAGCCTGTGGGAACTGATCATAACTCTGCAGCAAAGAGCAGCAAGAGGGTTTGTGCACAGGGGGAAGGGCTGCAGATGGGGAGAGCTGCCATAAATGGCTCGGCTGACAGTCCAGCTTTTTGCTGAATTCAAAACTTGTCTCGCTGGAAATCATGGGAATTGGCCTATGAGTTTCAGGCTGGATGCATCTGTACGGGGTTGTGTGTGCAAAGAGCTTGGCCTGGGGGTGCTGTACTCTGTGCACATGGTCTCGCTGCACATCTGATGTGCCACGTCACTGTAAAATATGTAAAACTGAATGGAATGTGTGTGGAAGAGGGGGAATGAGTATCATGTGTGCAAAGGAATAAGCACGGTTTGATCAGCCCAACATGCCACCCTTTTGTCACCCTTGTCCTGATTTGTTTGTTTTACCCTCTTCCTTCACATTTTCAAAGCCCCTTCATGAGGTTTGTTCCTGGTAGTTCTCAGGGAGCTTCAGTTCAGGGTGATTTTCAGGGCAGAGCCCCATTTAAACAGCAGTAAAACACACCACTCTTTTGTCCTGTGATCCAGAATCAGTCCAGCTACAGGTGATGGTTTGATGCACTGTTGCAGGAGTGAGGCTCCACAGCTACTGGATATGGTTGTGAGAAAAAGCCCATCAAAATAGATGCCACCTAAAAGCCCAGTGTGGTACATGCACACCATTTCTGCTGCAGATACTGGTGATTAGACTTTGCCTTTAGTACTTGCTTTAACAGGGGTAATGCTGATCTTGTTTCTCTTTGATTTACATGCACCAAACACTGCCCATGTATGTATGTACAAAGATATAAATTAACATAATTACAGCTCTTACCCCCTGACCTGTAATGCTGCATGGAAACTTGCAGCTTTTTGTTGACATCCATTTGGAAAAAGAGCCTCCCCTTCTTATCATGAATATGGAAATTTCACACCAGGCAAATTCTAATTTAGCATTAAAAAAAAAAAAAAAATCACGGGTACAAACCTAAGTTTGAAGCAGAAAGGTGATTCCAAGAGTTCATTAGGAGAAGAAAACAGGACTGACACAAGGAAAGAGAGAATTACAACACTTGTTTTCTAAATGATAACAGACAAGTGGCTTCCAAACAGTGACATAGAGAGTTCGGTTGGTTTGAAATTTGAAAGCTGAAAGGATGGAGAAAGATATAAAAGGAGAGGGATTTGCATGGATTTGCCATCCTACTTTCTCTTGGCAAAGGAGCGTGCTTGCCAGTACATTGTAGGCTAGATGGGTTTGTGATTCTCATTCTCTAAACTGCAAGAATCTGACCTTTCAAAAGGGGCTTTTCTAGTAGAGAAGAGGCAATAGGAAGAATTTTGTGCAATTTTTTGTCAAAACCTGTTACAAGACAGACCATCATAAAGGACTTTCCTTACATCCATCCAGGAATATATTCTATTAGAAAAAAGCTCGTGGGGTCAGTCTGTGGATACAAGCCCTCTGTTCATCAGAAATTCTACCCTCACCCTTCCCTGCACCCTGTGGGAGGCTTGGATTTCATTATTTTCCTTTTTTATTCAAGCAGGTTTCAAATATCTTTCCCCCCTCAGGTATCCTGTGGTTCAGCAATAGCACTTCCCTTAGCATACAGAAACTAATAATGTTTAATTTGAAGACTGCCCTTAAAGGAAACAGATATTCAAGCTTTTGAACTTGTTCATCCAGTGTTCCCCTGAACATCCCATCTGTGATACAGGCTATGCAGGTTACCTTCACCCATGAGATCCCAGACATTCTGTACTGTAGCTCTGGCCAGTCCTGCTTTTCCAGCTGTTTTATAGTGTCCCTAACTCATCTCTGACCACCAGCTCAGTACAAATTGGAGCTGGGTTGATGACTTGGCTGTGTTGCTGTCTGTCCTACCAGAAGGTGAAAATCTCCCTGGGTGGAAAGATGCTCGCACCTCCAAACTAAGACCTGGAAAGCACCTGTACCCACCAATGGCAGGAGGATATGCAATAAGACTATATTCTTCCTCATGTTGGAGCTAGTGGATAGCTTGGAAAATGCTGCAACTTTGCAGAAATTTATACAAAGACATTTCAGAATTTTTTCTAATTAGATTTTTCCTCATTCTTGGTGAAATACTTGGATTAATTTACAGTACCTTTGTTGCACCTGTGATTACTTAATCTGGCTCTGTAGGCTTGTACTAACACTGAAACTAAGCAGTGCTGCACAGTTACATTTTAACTTAGGAAATACTTTCCAAAAATATATCATGTTCTGCATGTATTTTTTCGATTTTTTATTTCTCGTTCACTTGCAGAACATCTGGTATTTTAACTTGCTGCAGGTAAGAACTGATTATATAATCTCTCTGCCAAAACTTCGACCCTGTGGTGAATGGTATCAGTTTTCAGGATCTCTACTTTGGGCAGTGGCCAAAAAGGTGTGTGTTTCTCTTTTTCACTAGGGTAAACAGTGAGTATGTGGAAATAGGATTTTACCTCTCAAGAACATTTAGAGATGGGGTTTTGGCAGTGCTGGTGGTGGTGGTAGCTTGGGTTTTTGGTGTTGTATTTTGATGTAGCTGGTCTCTCAGGTTTACTGCTGTTCATTTTCTGGGGAGGAGTGCCATGGGTACCCTGCTAGCACTGACAGTGCTTTGTTGCCCCATTCTGAGCAAACCCATCTCTCCAGCTCAGTCTCTGCATTGCAACAAGCTTTGCCAAGAAACTGCAAAGGACAAGAGACATTTCAAAAAATACCTTCAGTAATGTATTATATGGAATCATTTAGGTTGGAGATCTCTAAGATCATTGAGTCCAACCATTAACCCAGTGCTGCAAGTCCACCATTAAACCATGTTCCCGAGTGCCTCATCTACACATCTTTTAAATACTTCTAGGGATGGTGACTCCACCACTTCCCTGGGCAACCTGTTCCAATGCCTGATAGTTCTTTCAGTGAAGGAATTTTTCCTAATATCCAGTGTAAACCTTCCCTGGCACAACTCAAGGCCTTCTCTTCCTGTCCTGGTTGCCTGGGAGAAGAGTCCAAACCCCACCTCACTACAACCTCCTTTTGGACAGTAGAGAGTGATTATTGAGAGTGATAAGGTTCTCACTGAGCTTTCTTTTCTCCAGGCTAAACAACTCCAGTTGTCTCTTCCTTGGAGACAATGCAAACCCATTACACTGGTGAGGTGCAGGTGTGGGATTCTCAGGTCGTACTTCTCGCTGCCGAATTTGGCTTCTGTGTGCACAGTGTGAGCCCTTCCACAGCCAGCAGCAGCTCCCAGCCACCACCAGGGAGGCTGTGCTCTGCCTTGGAAGTTAAATTCAGCTGCTCAGACCGATTCTCCACCATATGGGATGAAATGTAGGACCTGCCATCCTAAAACTGCTGTTAGGTGAGTGAGGACACGGAGTGATCAGGGCCAGGACCATCCTAGCCCTGTTTGACAGCTGCCATCTGGGCTGGCGGGGCTTTTCCTTATCCTGCCCTCGGAGGTGATCCTCCTGTGGCAATGGATTTTCATGAGAGCCACGTGGGCTCACCCTGAGCTCTGCCACACTGCAGTCAATGTTGAAACATTTAGACACCAGGGATATGACTCAGATGCCTCTGCTAGATAAGCAAAAATAGAATAAGAACCAAAAGGAAACCCTCCGGAAGGAGGGGAGGACCTGCGTGCATGTTTAATTGGACAAAAATCAGGCATTTTAAAATCTGAAAGATTTCTCTCAGAGAGAAAAACAAGCCTAGGCCTTAAGCTAAAATGCTGTCCAGCTGTTCCCCTGGCCATTTTGACAGCCATTCCCTCCCCTCCAGCTGATATAACAAATGGAACCAGTTTCCACCCCCGTTCCTCTTTTATCTGTTTCCTTTCAGTAAAGTCTGAAGAAAGTATTTCCGCTCCCTCACCCTCCTTAAACCAGGAGGCTGCCTGATATCCCCTTGATCCATGGGAAACGGGATGAAAACTGCGATGGGATGGTTTGTTCCATTACAGATGTGCACAGCCCCTTCACCCCAAGGCACAGGCTGCCAGAAGGTGACAGCTCTGTATGTGCCTGCAGCTGCCTCAAAAAAAAGTCTGAAATACATATATGTTGTGGGAGAGAAGCACGAGGGTTTTAAGCACACATTTATGAAAATATGAGAGCTTAAGAAGAATTGGGTCACATCTGACTGCTACCATCTGGCCCACTTCACTCCAAGATTACCCAGGAATGTATTTCACATGTGCCTTTGGAACAAGATTGTGAGCTGCCAAAAAGAAAATATTTTACAGCTGAGCATTGCGTTTCGCTTGGAGCAGTTCAAATGTAATATCCCAAGGAGGAGGATTCCACTGGCGGGTATCAGGCAGGGGATTTGGGCTCAGTCCCTTTGTTTTGTCTGGGCAGTTTTGCAATATGGGACCCTTTGCTGATTACTGGATTGGTTTTAAAAGTTCTTGGTTAGAACAGAAGCTTCCTCATGGGGAGTGGTTTCTCAAAGCAGAGCCCTGGATAGGCAGCTGAGCTTGTGTTGAGCTGGAGTCACAGCTCAGACCCACAAATGTCACCTCAGGGGCACCTGAGGTGGGGGCACCTCCGATGGAGGCTGGAGATGCCAAAGTGCTGCTCCTCAGGGGGAGCTCCCCGCAGTGGGGAACCTTCCCCAGAGGGCTTCACCCATGTGTGCTGCCCTGTGTGTGGCCAAAGGGCATCTCACTGCTGTAAAACAGCTGGGCTGCCTTGGCAGACATATATATACAGATATGTGTACATAGCTAAATGTTATTTTATATATTTTAAAACATATAAAAATAGGTTTTGTGGCAATCTTTGCGTACTTGCAAGGATGCACACATTTTTGTGTGGCACACCAGCACGTGGGACAGAATCTTACACGGTGGAAGAGCATGTGGCACCTGTTGCACTTGGGCTGCAGTGGGTTCATTCTCAGTAAAACAGGGAATGTGGGAACAGCAGCACTTAACTTTGCCTCTGTCTGGGAACCCTGTAAGAGGAAAGGGAGCTTTTTGCTCTAACGAGGATGGAGCAAAAAGCCCCTGCCTCCCTCTGCCTCAAGCAAGGTTTGCAGGACCAGAGAGCTGAACCAGCTGTGGAGGCTTCATTTCTGGAGATTATGAACTGCTGAGGTTATTAACAGCTATGGGGTGTTGGGGTAATCCTGAAGAGCTGGGGGGAGTGCATCCTTGCCATATATATTTATATATTCATATATGTATATATGTATATGTTTATATATGATTTTTAATTGTTAGAATCAGCCAGGGTTCATTTTTTGTCTTAATCATTGTTTTAAGTTTTGAATAAGGGGACTCCTGATTTTTTAAGATGTAAAAGATAGGGCACTTTCATTTACCCGTGGGGTAGGAGCTCTGTCACACAGACTGAAGAATGAAAGGCTGTGGAAGTGTGATTTTTCTGGCTGGAGCCACCTGTCCTGAGTTTTGTGTGATGGAAAAGTGTGCAGTGGGACCAGCCTGAAGCTTAAAATTGTGCTTATAAGCAAGTGTTCCCAAGGCCACTGGCACCAAGGCAGCCCCACACCCTACTAATGTGCTGCTGGGCTTGCACCAAGTTCTTCCACAGGTTAAAAATGGGCTTTGTCTCAGCACAGTGGCACATCTCTCATCTTTTGAGGCTTTTGGGTCAGAGCAGATGGCTTCTGGTTACCACATAAAGAAAGTAGTTCAGTTTGTTCCTACAGTAGTTGCACAGCAGACAAAGGGTTCAAATTGCTACACTGTTGAGCTTCATTCCTCTTAAACTCAACTGCTTTTAACAAAAAAAGAAACAAACAAACCAAAAACCCTCATCAAATTGTGTTCTGCAAGGGTGAATTTTTCATATGTAGAAATATTTGCTAAGCAGCCATGAAGTCTTGTTCTTCCTGTAAAACAAAAGGATTTGATAACATTTTTTGCCATGGTCCATATTTGTAAATTATAACAGGCTACAAAGGCCAACAGTGACAGTGGTGTTCTGTGACTTTGCTGGATTTGGAAAGCACGGAACAGGATGAGACAAGAACTGGGTTAGTAATACAGAATAATTCATTGAATTATATCTTGTTCCATTCTGCCCATTTCTATTAGCCTAAATATAGGCTGTGTCTTTGGTAACAAATGTCAGTTAATCTCAACTTTTTCTCAAACACACCCAAGGAAGAAGACAGAACTGAACAGCAAATAGACTTTACCTCAGACTGTGTTTTCCTGGGAATATCTGTGCTCCACCCCAATAGTCTGTCTGAGCCAGTTGTTCATCACCACACGTAACACTCACCAGAGAAGGGACTGAAGTTTCTCTACTCTGGGTATTGTTTTCTGGGAAATCTCATTTTATAAAACACCTGTTATTGGGTGTGTTGTAGGTTTAGGAAATTAAAAAAAAAAAAAAAATTTTTTTTTTTTTTAATTTCTTAAAAACACAATTTTTCCTTTGTTGGTCTCAGAGAAGAAAATCTACATCATGGGAACATCATCCTAGCCAGGGAAAGGCTTTCTCTAGCTTAACAGTAGGAAATGCTTAATCTCTGATGGAGCTATCAGGGAATTTCTTCCTCCCCCCACACTCTGCCAGCCTTTGGAACCAGTAAACACATTTAAGGAGTGAAAACCTTCATCTCCCTCATCTCTTTTCATGTCCTTTACCATTCTGAGAGCCCACAAGCAGAGTTTTCACCTCATATCTATTTAGGGAATTGTGGGACATATAAGTATTTTGGTTGAGCTCTGCTGGGATCAGCAAATGACTTTCATCTGTAATACAGAAAATATTCCTGGCTTGTGTGATGTGCTAACTTCATCCAGGGGGTTTAACTTTTCTTTTGGTGGGACAAAAAGTACATCAATCAAGAGCACATGTAACTGGGAAAACGCACTCACCTGGAGCCGTGGAGTGTTGCTAGTGGCAGAGCCTTGTCAACTTTACAAAGAACATAATTAGTAATATAAAAGAGTTATAACTGTTTTATAATTCATTATAATCTAATAGAGGGTGTCTTACACTGCCAGTACAGCTGAAGAATGAATTTCTGGTCAATATTTTCCAGTAGAGAAGAGCATGCCTTTTGAAATCGAACCTGCTTAGCACTAGGTGGCACTCTGCTATAATCTAAATTAGTTTGCTTTAGTTTTGAAGTTTGGTAAACATTTTAACAATGGCAACAACACAAAGAGATTAAATTCATCAGCAAGTTGCCAGGATAGGCACCCATGTTGTGAAACAAGGGGGATTTTAACTAGATTGTAAAGACTCTCTAATGTCCACTGGACGAGAGGGCAGGGTGGAAATGAAATCCATGTATTTCTTCTAATAGTGCCAGTCTTTGCACTTGCTAGTGAGATACCAATATGGTGTTTTGTGGGGTTCATAATATGGTGCCCTCTGAGGAAGTGGTATGGAGGTGCATAATCCTTGTCAGAAGACAATAGAGTGGGGATTGTGGAACACCTCCTAAAAGAACAGCTGTTCTGCCCCACTTGTTCTTGGTAAATTTTATACCATGGAGGCCAGGAGAGGGAAACCTGAACTCTTCATAACTTTCACTGGTTTGCATTGGTAAGGTTTTTTGTTTATTTTCATGGACTGAATTCATGGGGTTGTGTGATTAATAGAGAGGTGGTTTCTGGGTCAAATGCTGCCTGAGTAGATGTAGGACCAACTCTTGGTCCAGGGGGAGGACAGGGTTCTGGAGCTGGGTAATGATGTGGGCATGTTTGTAGAGTGAATCCTTAGGGGAGGAAATGGAACTGAGGCATATAGGGCTGGAACCATGTTTCAAACAGTAAACACCTGGGAACCTTGGAGTTGCATTGCAGTTCATCCAAGCTGTATACTGGATGAATATGTATATTTGTATGTCTAAGTAATGAATTTGTATATGGGATGAATTTGTATACATATGTATATTTATATGATGATTTTTCCTCATTCAGAAGAAATGGAAAGTCTTAGAAAAAATCAGGCTGTCAATGCTGTTAAGAAAAATATATGACTTGGAAAATGACTGTCAACCACTGGTTTGTCAGTGCATTTTCTGGGCTGCTTCTGAGGGAGGGTGACCTATGGCTCGGGTCACAAACCCAGCCCTGGGATTGCTGCTCTGGAGATTGAAGTCTGACAATCCAGACTTCCTATGTGACTGTGAATGCAAAGGATGGATTCAGTCAAAGGCTCGTCTGCTACAGCCTCATTCATCCTCCAGCTGGCAGAGCTGGGGACCTGAGCTGAATGATGAGAATTAAGCATCTCTGCTGCTGACCAGAGAAGAGAGAGTTGTTGGTAAAGCTGAGGTGTATGGGGGAATTTTGTGTGCTCAGCAGAGCTTAAAAGCATGTCTGAGGCTGCTGCAGGCACCTGTCCCCTTGGGAGCCAGAGACTGAGGACATGCCAGCAGGGAGACTGCTGAAGGCATTTTCTGGGGAAAGCTGACCTGAACTCACTGCTGTTCTAGAAAGTGAGGCTGGCAGAGGAGGGGAAGGGCACTGGTTTTTCTGAACTAATTTAGGTATTAGACATCTTTACCTGGTATCCTGGGGACCCTGGGCTGTCTTTCTTCCTTGGCATGTGGGGGTGATGTGGGGATTTGCTGTTTGCCAGGAGAGAGCTCCAGGGCACCTGCAGCACCTGGCTGGAGGAGCTGCAGGGCTTCCACCTCCTGCAGGGTAGCAGGAAGATGGAGTGAAAAGGGAGAGAGCCTGGCCCAGATCCATGCTTTGGGCATTTACCTGGGAGGGAGGAGTGGGCTTCAGGTGCCTCTAAATGCCAGGCTGTGTCAAAATATCAGATGTGTTTCATATGAAGGGTGTGTGCCTCTCTGTGTCCATCTGTGTGTTTATTGCTGGTGAATGCTGACTTTTTAATGCTACTCGGTGACCCTGGTGTTTTGGGTTCTGTCCCTAACACTAAAGGCTCCCTCCCCTTTTCTTGTTCTCGGTGTAGGCCAGTTCTTATCATCCCAAGTGACTGGTGCCATTTTCCTTGGATATCTGGGCATATCTGTTTGCCAGTTTCATTCCAAAAGTTGGTTTACTGGATTATTTTCTTTTTCCCCTGAATTTTAGCCCAGCCCTTGTTTTTTCCTGTAAGGCAGATCTGATGTTTTGGATTGCCTTTATTATTTACTCCCCTTCAAATAATTAACTCACGTTTTTGTTCCATAGCACATCTTTGGTTGTTGTAATAGCAAAAAGGGGCATATTTTGTAGATTTCTTCTTTTCTAAGGGATAATAAAGCTCAAGACTTCTGGTTCTATCTGGAGTCATGTGTGCAAAGAAAGATAAAGCCAAATGAGAGCAAATGGATACTCATACACACTGGTGTACACGCTGAGGGTTTTTCTTTAGTCTTTTTGGGAGCTACTGCTTCCCTCCCTGTAAAGACTGCCTGACAAAATTTTCCATATAAATTCCAGTCCTTCTGAGGTGGTTCATGGTCAAATGTGCCCCACTGAACTGTTTTTTGTGGAGGAATACAACTGCAGTTGGTGGTTTCAAATCAGTCCAACATGTGGTGGAGCACTGGTAAAACACTAGGCAGCCTGTCTTCCAGTGTATATTTCTGCTGGCAGAGACCCTAGATCTCCTTGGCCAAGCATGCAGTGCTGGGATAAAATCGAGATTCCCAGCAAATTCTCAATTAAGTGCAAGATGTTTCTTGAGCAGGGAGCCAGAGATCAAACTGAAATAAGGCTCACTCTGAGAAATATTTTGAAAACTGTTTGAATAACCTAGCGTATACAAATATTTTAGGTCAACTATCATATTCTCTCAAGACTTGTAGGCGTTTCTGTATGGGTGCCAGCAGCACTGCATCTCTAAAGAATGGAACCAATGCTGAATTCTTACTTCCACTACTGTGTCAGTGAATCCACCCACGGCTTGATAATGTCAGTGCAATGTAATGGAAAGTTTTAATTATTGTTTGGTCCCTGTGTTGTTTTAGTGATACTTTTGCATCAGCACTGCAAGGAAAAGGAGAGGGTAGTAACCAGGGGTAGGAAAATAAACCATCCAACTCTTTGAAGAAAAACTCATCTCAGTTTGCAAAGTCGTGCTGGGAGGCAGCTTTTCATTTTTTTACCTTTAAAACCTTGGCCTGAAATTAGAGGATAAACAGCCCTAGACATTTTCTTATCCTTCATTTCTGAATCTGAATAGTGCACACCTACTCAGTGCCTTCCTAGGGCCACGGACATGTTTGGATACTCTGTCAATGGCAGCCAACCTGGCTGAGTTTGTCTTGTACCAAGAGATGAGCCCAGACCCACAGACTCTAACCAGCTGCCAGCTTAGTTCCATCCGTGGCGCAGACAGAGCCGGTGTCTCGCCTCATCACAGAAACCACTGTGCAGGCTGCTGACCAGCTATATTTAAGTATTTTGGCAGAATCCTGTTTAACATTGGAAGGAATGCTTTTAATAGTCTGCATTTCTCCTGGAGGCCTGCATTAGGGATGTAGTTGTCTCCCACGCACGCACAAGTCTGATTGGAAAGTGTGATATGGCGTGGATGTGCACTGTGGCCACGGGATGTCAGCAAGACAGATTTAAAGTACAGCTGAAGGAATGACAGAAGAAGTATGCAGACCTTTCAAGATCAGAGGCCAGATTCAGATTTTTCATATATGAAAGCAGCAGCAACTTTGCTGAAGGCAGTGGTGTTAATGTTCTCTAATGCATGTGAAGAGATTGTGCATTATTCATTATTTGAACCAAAGCACATCTGTGCTTTTATGCCACTTTGATATTTGGTACATGGAGCTGTGAACCTCCTAAGGATGCACTTGCCAGCTGCTGTTAGTTTTTATGCAGGAGAATTCATCTTATCCAGAATTCTTGCAGCAGCTGATGACAAATGCATTGTTGCTCTGCAGTCTGTGGTGTTGGAAAAGGGAGGAGGCTCCCATACACCTCCAGTCAGGTTTTGGGGGTGCTGAAAAGATACCTGGTCACCTTCAGAGTTATTTGCAGTTAGAAAGAGCTCTGTGGTTTGCATATACAAAGCCTCAGATGTTTGCAAATACTGTGATGGGGCTGTGTTGGCATGTGGGATGGATGAAAGGGTTGTCAGCCACAAATATTCACAGCTTAAACATTAGTCTCTTCTCTCCCTGCCTCCCTTCCCCAGTTAAACTACAGTGAGAAGAATTTATTTTCATATTAAATACTTTGGCTTTTTCTTTTAAAAATTTTTTTTGGCTCTCTCTCACTTGGATTGTGCAATAATGGCTACTAGAACTCAAGACTTATTTTAAAAGACAAGCAAAAATGTGACCCAGAGATGAAAGAAAAAAATCTTTCCAAAAGCTGCTGATTCCTAAAGAGGCTTGGGGAAAATACCAACAAAGATAACACCAGTATCCAGAGGCTATTGATAGGATTGCAAGAAGAGATAAAAAAAAAGTGTCTCCTTATCTTTATTATTTTTAAAAAAATTATTGTGTAGAAGCTAAAGCATATATGAGCAAATATATGAGCAATATGAGCAGAGTCAATCATGGCTGGAGCAGAAATAACAATTTCCTGGAAAATGGTGATAAAGCAAAAACACCTGGAAAAGGGAATGTGTAAACTGTGATCCTGTGCATCAGAATTTTGCTGAGCAGAGGAAGGCATGCTCTACCTCGTGTGTAAGTAGTGCAGCACTTCATGATAACTCCTTTTTCTCTGAAGGATTAGAGAAAGCATGAGTCTGCTTTAGTTAGGTGATGTGGATCCAAGTATACTCTTCAAATGCGACCTTCTATAACAACTTAATATTTTGTGGCACTTAAATATTTTTCCAGCACTTCCATAAAGAATTAAGTAATCATACTGCGGTCGGTGCTGTGGATGTGACTTCTCTTTTTGATACACAATTTCTCTGTTACTGTGAGGAATGTGATTTGTCCTTGTCTCGACAAACCTGAGTGTTTTCAGACTGCTGACAAGCCTTTGAGCTGTCTGTATTGGTTATATGCTGATTGTTTCTTGGCAAAACAATTGTTGAGCATAAGAAGATGTGTGGAACTGTAGGTAGGTGGTTTCATCCTTAGGAGCCTTGGTAGGGAATTCTGCAGCACACCCCTGCCTTTGACAGCAATGTTCTGAGGACATGTGTTAGAAAGGATTTCCTGAGATGAAGTTTGTACACCTACAGAAGCTGACAGACCCACCTCTCCCAGCAGCAATCGAGGGACTGGCGGTGACGACAGCAGATATTGACAGGTGCAAAGGAGGTTTATTTTGAGAGAGGCGTATTTGTATCTGGGATGTTGCACATGAAAAAACAGTCCAAAAAAAAAGTGAATTAGGAATGAAAAGGTGTCTGTGAATGGGAAACACAAGGTAGAATACATCTTTTCACCTCTCACTTGATTCTTTTTCAGATTGATTTGGATGAGCTAATTACTCCCCTAATGATGGTGTTAACAAAAAATGCTCTGCATAGAGAGATCTGTATGGCAAAACCATGCTGGGGAGTCTGCTGTCTGCAGCAAATGCTGAGGGGAAATTTATTTTTCAATAGCTCTAATCTGATCCTGTTGACTTGCTGCCCACTAGCACAATGTGTGCACTCCTGGAGGGCACCACCCGGCTGAATTTAACACATAAGGAATTAACTGCGCCCTCTGGGTCAGGAGCACAATCCTGACAAAAATCTCTTGGTTGATCCCACTCACTTGGTTTTTGGTTTGCATCCCAGAAACATCTCAAATGAGCACAGGGTCACTCCAGATGATACAACTTATCCTCTCTCCCTCTTTTGGGAGAGCCGTGCCTCCTCATGTCTGCTCATGTGTCTGTCCTGAAGGAGGCTTTGGCCAAGCACCTCTGCTGTCTGCAGCTTGATTGTGCAGAATTTCTCCAAGCAGAATTCCATCCCAGGCAATCCAAAGCAGGACCTTCTGGGTCTTGGCTGCTCATTCTAAGTATCAAATCAGCACAAAGGGAGTCAGAAGGGAAGATCAGAACAAACCTGCTTGATGTTTGCTATTTACTGCTCAAGCATTCCTCTCAAAGCCTGGAGGCTGGAGAGGGAAGGCTCACCTGCTGGCAGCATGTTAATCCCTATATTTTAATGCTGAAAACTCCCATGCAGGATCTTAACAATCTGCTTTTTTCATATCATTAAAAAACCTGTGTGTTCCCCTCCATCACGACACAGGTTCCCTGTATTATTAAGTCCTAAAACTGCCTTCCCTATTGTCTGAATTTCCATTTTCAGCTTAGATTTTTTTCTATTCCTGAGGGAGGCTTCCCACTTTCATTTCCATGCTGTGTTGAAACTGGGAATCCCATTAGCATTGTTCATATGACCTATGGAATGTGAGTAAATGTTTCATAGCTGTGTATCTTCTTGGCTGTTCTCCAGGGCCTGTAATTAACTCCACACATATTCCTCTATCTATCCACACATATTCCTCTATCTACCCACATATATTCCTCTATCTTTCCACATATATTCCTCTGTTTATCATGGGCCTTTAGATCTGAAGTAATAGAAACAGTGAAAACTGGAAGAGAAAGCAAAACTTTATGGAAAAAAAATCAAAGAACATGCTTTGCTTGCTGATAAATCTAAGTGTTTACTGTGCATGATCTCCTTTTAACAATATTTCATTCCTAGGAAAACATTGCAAGTATAAAGCTTCCCTTTGAAAGGATCATCTGGCTTTTAGTGTGCAAGAGATGCTTGGGAATCCTTTAATTTTCTAAGTATGGTGGTGAACACGTCACTTGTGAGTGGGTTGAATGAATCTTTGCGTGGGTAACAAAACTTTTAATTTAGTAAGTCATTTATCTTGTCATCCTGGCTAACTAGAGCAGTTTTCAAAAGTAGCTGCTTTTTAAGTAATATACTTGTCTTTCCTCCTTTTGCTTTCTATCATATATGCTTCTGAAAAAATATTCATTGATTCTGTATTTAATTGTCTTACAAATTACATCAGGTTTTTTGATGGGACAGTAATAATTCTATTACATTTTACATATATATATATATGTACACATATTATTATTTCCTATGGTGAGGAAAAAAAGGTAGCATTCTCAAAAGTAAGATACAGATGCAACATGCATTCTTTGCTGGGATATCATTTAATTCTCAACCTATACTGAGGTTCAGGTCTTTGCTATGTAAATCTGGAGTAATACCACAGAAACAAGTGCACCAGCAGAGCTGGAAGCTGAACTTGGCCTTTGATTTTAAGTATGATATTAGAAATTCAGATCTTTAATACATTTGGTTTTCTGTTAGCTCAGTCTATCTTCCATATCTAATTATGTATGTTTAAATCTGACTGGCATAAGTGTTCGGAAACAAAGGCTCTCTTATGATTTTTAGGCTCAGGCTATTGAGATGCTTAAGACAATGCTTAAAGAGAAATGTTAGTGGCTCATCCACCCTTGGTATCGTATTCCAGTTGATGGCTTTTCTGTATGTCATTCACCTGGAACAGATGTTTTCCCTCCTGCTTTAGCTGTTCCCCAAAAATATCTGAAAGGAATATGAAAATACAATTAATATGCATGTCTAGACAATTAATTTAAATAAATTTGCATTAAAATTGATTCTGGATTTATTTAGATGCTTTCTGCAGCAGCCAAAAATAATCTTGATGCAGGACTGAATTTTGTCAGATGCCTCAGTAAACAGCAGAGACTTTTGTTCAAAAGAAAAATCGTTGTTGCAAGATGTTAATTCAGTCCTAGAGCTCTGCTTTTTGAGAAAAGTGTGAACCCTTGGATTTTGGTCTGCTGCAGAAATGATAGAGGAGAGCAATACTTTGAAACAGGATGGCAGTCAGCTGAATCCACTGAGGTTTTAGGAGAGGAGCAGTGCAGATCAACTGTTGTTTTACAGTACGGACTGTAAAATTCTGTGCTGAACACTAGTCCAGCAATTCCTAGGCTAGAGGTATTCCTAACATGATGGAAATATGTATTGCAAGGTGTTGGAGGCTCAGGTAAGGAGAATTGTCTATCCAAGCTTAAAGGATTTCATATCCAGGGTGTCAGATTGCTGAGCAGAATGAGGAAAGGGGATGGTATTAAGGCATTTGAGGAGGATGTGCTTTTTTTTAAGGGGTGTTTTCTCCTGGTAGCAAGTTTAGTTAGGTACAGACATTATTTCCCAACTTTCCTAGCTTTTTCTTTCCTTTGTTGCAAGGAGTTTAATTAATTAAAAATTAAAATATATTCTACAAGGTGCCTTTCAGCAGCTTTTGCTTCCATCCCCAGCAAGTTTGTCAGGTCTTTTACGGACTGTGTACCAACTAAAATGTCAGTTCAGTGGCAGGTTTGGAGAGCATCTCCTGTGAGCTGTGCCAGATGTCAACTCCAATCCTTTCCAACCCAAGCTATACAAATATATTTTAAGGATTGGCCATGATCCCATAATTAAATAGCTAGCTGTGTTGGACTTTCCTGACTATAGTTGCATTTGAGATAGAAAATAAGTGTTCCCTGGCTTTTAGGATTGACAAAGTTGGAAATGTCATGTCAGGGTGGAAACCATGTAAAATACAGATATAAGGGCTTTTGTCAGGGACAATTCAAACTCAGTCACAAGATGACAATGGAGTCTGATCACTAATATATTGTTCACTCATAATGTGAAAAAAATTAGGAAAGGCTGAAGGGGTTGAGAATAGAATTAGCTACACTTGCTTGCATGGTGTTTTCATCTTCCCCAGATTGCTTTCTGAAGCTGAAGATTGACCCTCCAGACCATGGTATTCTGAGAATGGCAAAGCCAGGTTTATGGTGTGCCTTTGGCTCCTGGAGATACCAGCATCCCAGAGAACCAGCTGCTCCCAGCAGTGCAGCAGGTCAGCTGGGGACTTTGTCACCAAGGAAGGGTGGCTCAAGTTCTCTGCTGGCAGTCCTGTTTCTCTCCATCTATTGGATTTGCTCTTGCCCATAAAACACTAAACCATGAAAGAAGTTGGATTGGAAGTTCCCTCATTGTATGTTCTAATGAAGCCTGTAAAAATAGCAAATAATAACAGGACGTTTTTTAAGAAGGTACAAAATTATGATCATTTTTCCTTTCCTCCCCCAGAATATCAGATGTTAATCTTGTTCCTCCCACAGGCTAATGATACCAGAGGCTTCTAACAACAGGTGAAAGCTAGAGGTGAACCAGAATATTAAAGAAAATGTACTCTGAGGCAGCCATAAGCTTTTACTAAGTAAAATTGAGTCAGCTGTGTTTTCTCTTTTGAGCTAAAGCCTGAGCTTAGTTAAAATGGATAACATGACACCTGGACCTCACTGCAACAAAGTCAGCATAAATATACCAAATATTTGTATTTTTTTTAATGAAATGATGAAGTGAAAAGTTCATTTTACCACCTTAATAAAGCTTTTGTCAGCATACCAGTGAAAAATATTATTTATATTTTGGCTTGAGCATACCTTTTGAAGGTATTTAATTACACTCCTATAAGCAGCAAACTCTTGGTAGGCTTTGGGAATCTGTAAAAACAAACATATAAATGATCATGAGTCATGATGTACTTGCTGGTTCACTTTCTTTTCTGAATGATTTAACACTAATTTTTTTATGTGACTTGGCAGTTTATTGCTTTAAGTGATAAAACCTTTTGAACTGAGGAGGTGTGAGGGCGGGTGTGGGATGAGCACGTGGGATGTCAGTGCTGCTGCTTCCCCCACCCAGGGAGATGCCCTGGTCAGGGTATGATGTGGCAGTGTCCTCATTCTGGCAAGGAATCAATATTAATATAATTGATTTTGAACTTACTGCAGCGATCTTCCAAAAACAGACTGTATGATGGAGTTAGCCATCAAAATTACCTCTTTTCAATCTGGCACAATCTTTCTCTTCTGAGGCTGAAATGTTGCTTGAGAAAGGAAGCCCTTTTTCATTGTTTAATAAATATTGATGATATGCCTGTATTCTGTTTGTAGAAGTAAAAATAGGGAAAAAGAAACCCCAATATTTTTTTCCCTTTGTGAAAACATTTGAAAATTATTATTTGAATAGCCCATTTGAGAACTGACATTTGGCCAGGATTACAGCTTTCATTGGGAAGGACTTTGGAGAGTTTCAGTGGAAATTGGCTTTGATTTGGCCAACTTTCTGAGCCTTTGAAAAATATAAAATGCATAATGCCAGTATGTTTTTTCCACTAGGCTTGTATAGACGTATTCATCATGCATTCCAGTGCGGATAAGTAGCAGTGTTATGAAATAGGAAATGAAAATCCACAGAAACCCACGTCTCTGGGTTTCTGGTAAATCATCTGTTCCATGAGATGTGTACTACAGACTGCTGTGGTGAGGCACCTGGGAGCTGTTGGTGGACACACCTTCCTGAGCTCTGGAGATGTGCAGGCTCGCAGGGAAGAGAAGGTTTTGTGGTGGAGCTTCAAGGGGGCAGCATGATGTTGTTTAGAGGCTCCACTCTCCATAGTAAATATTGGGCATGCAGAACTTAAAACCTGCCATATTGGGTGCAGTGACTTAACTCTGAGGTTTTTTAAATATATATGTTACATTCAGCTGTTTGACTGTACTTTTTTATGAAAAAACAAGACGTGGTAGCAAGTGATTGTTACAGCCACTCTCTTTTTCTGCTCTGTGCTCGGTTTTGCTGTGCTTCATGTCCCAGTGCAAACACCATATTGGTTACCTGTATTTGTGTCTCTCCACCTGTATTATTAGAATAATTTCCTAATAGTCAATTTGCACCTCTCCAACAAGTTTTTGTTTTTTCAGAGAACCAAACACATCTCTTTTCATAACAGCCTTCTAAATGACAACTAATGACAAGTGTAATTATTGCCTCTGCCTTGACTTTTATCAGCTGGCCATGCTGCTCTTCTCTTTTCTCACATTTTATCACAATCCTTTTTGGTTCTCTGCAATCAGGTCAGGTGGTCAGATCAGTAGGAAAAACCTGTCCAAAGAAGTCTGGCAAGTAATAACCATGCAGGCAGAGTTCTCGCGTGCTAAGGCTGGAATGAATCCACACACCTACTTTTTTCCATTCTTTTCTTCAGGTTATAGAAAATGGCTGGAGCAAGGCAGGTAGAGGACACATCCTCTGTCTCCTTCTCAAGCACAGCAGTGGCTGGTGAAGAACTCAGGAGTGTAACAGAGCTTGAACCTGACTCAGCAGCCCAGCGGCTTTTGCTTAGGGGCAGTAAACCATGGATTCCCATCCACGTAACACTGCATCCGTGCCTCCTTAAGGAAAACCCAGATGAGTTTCAGGAGTGGAAATCAAAGCTGGACACCCTGCCATGTGTAACCTCAGCTGGCAAGCAGGTGCTTTTCTGCAAGCAAGGCTGTAGCCTCCTATTTTATTTATATATTTTATTGATATAATCTGCTGGCACACCCAGCTGACACAAATCCTAGGGATGCAAGGAGGAACTGGAGACTGAGTAAAGGAGAGGGTAATTGCTTACCAGTTCTACATCTAGTGTGATGTTTTTTGAGTGGTTGCAAGGCCAAAAGTTGACAGGAAGCAGGAAGAAGTCTCTTTTCCCCTCCTCAGAAGGGAAGAGATGGTGTAGAAAAACCCGTGTTAAAGGTACATTCCCAATGGGTTGTGTCTTTATTGGGAACAGCATTAATAGCCCCTGGGAGTCAACATGCCTTTTCAATAAATGCCTCTCCCCTCTTTATGAGGAGATGCAACTTCACAAAATGTATTTTTATTTAAGACCTTCCAGTAAATTATGAATATAAAAGTTTTTATTCATATTTTTAAATGTATCAAGAGAAGAATGTTCTCTAAAATATTTGGCAGACTTTCCACATTTCTTTCCACAAAGAAATTCTATTGTTCTCCATTAAACATCCCCAAAGACTTCAACTACTCTCACATAACAGTATAGAGCTTTTCACATGTCAGGGCATAATTTATTTTTTTAATTAATGAATGTAATTTCATTGAGTTTAATATTTTAACCAGGATTTATTATAGTGAACTCTCTAATTTATGTTCAGCTCAGGTGAATAGTGCCTTACATTTGTCATCATAATAATGACTGATTGGAAGTCTCACTACAAAGCAGTAGTGTGATGGCTCCCATTTTATTCTGAATAGGAGCAATGACAAAAATCACTGCTCTGTGTGACACTTGCTTGTCATTTTTTCTGCACTTTCAGCTGAGGCAAACTGAATTGCAAGGAGTCATTTTCTTTATTTCTGAGGTTGTCTTTCAAGCATAGTTTGAGGGAAGTACCTAAAATCTCGAGACCCCCCCAACCAAAACTTGCATTTCTGACATCTGCTAGGTACCAGTGGTGTTTGGCTTTTAAACTTTTGATTTTCTTGAGCCTAAACCTCACTTCTAGGTGGAGAACTAGCCTTAGCAAATATTTTTATTTTTGTGAATTTGAATAAGTCATTGTTCCCCTCTGCCATAAAAATTATCACAGAAATAAAACGTATTTTAATTGTATCATTGTCTTTATATCTGTGACATGACAGCGATTATCCTTATCTAACTAATTTTCAAAAGAAACACTGAGTATATTCTACAGCCTTATTTTCTGTCTTTCTCTAGAGACATGGATTTTGTTTCTTTAAGTATTTGTTCAGTATTATTTATGTCAGCTCTAAGAGTAAGTACAACTGGGATATTTGGTATTTTCAGCATGGATGATTAACAATTGACTGACAAAAGCTGCTTTGTCTGGCTGTATAAATAGAGTAGAAGAACTCTATTCTGAAGAGCCAGCAGGCACCACAGACACAGAAGAGGATTAAAAATTGTCCCACTGATGAACAAAAAGGCACTGAACTGTGCTCAAGTGCTCACAGCACTCATGCATGCACACCAAAGACTGATTAAACTTTATAACTGTGCTGAGCATAAAAGTTAAAACCCAGCATCTCTTCTGGACCTGAAACAATCCCAAAACAACCATGGTTTCTACTGAGATCTAAAGCTTTCTGTTGGGGTATTCTAAGAGCATAAGGTGCCTTTAGGCCAAACTGAATCTGAAAATCAAAACTCTCGAGGACCTTGTTGCTCTTTTGCAATTTATCTTAGATTAAAACACTGTTATATAATCAGGGATTAAAGGCATTAAAACATCCTAAAGAAACATAAGGATGCAATTTTATCTGAGTTACCAGATGATAGATCCAAAAGCATTTTTTGATTGTTTAATTACAACATATTCTTTCTTTAGTTTTGACTGACTGGCGAAGTAATTTAAAAATTAATTATTAAAATCTGAGGGATTCTCTTCCTCCTGTGGAGATTTGGCCTTTGAGAATATGTCACAGGCTGGCCATCTTTCTGATCTACTTAAGCTTCAATCAGGTTTAAATGTAGGCAGCTCACTAAACTGCAGTGACATGCAAGCCTCACTTGATCCCATAAGATTTGTATCTAGGACTTAGCCTAGCCAGTTATAATCCTAGTGACTAAATTTAAACAGCAAACTTGGGTAGTTACTTGCTCTGTATCAGTAAGCTGCCAGTAATTTGCATCATGCTACACTCTCTTAGACTTAAAAATAATACTTTGAAATATTTAAATTTATTATTTAGTGTGTACCCTTAAAATTAAACTCTGCATTAAAGTTGTATTTAACAATTATTAGCATTGGTATTAAAAGAAAACAAGAAATACTACTCCACACATTCACAAAACAGACCTATTTTTTTATTTTTTTTCCAATAGCCTACATAATATACCCTAAATCTTAGACTGAAATACAAAATTCATTTGGTTGGAGAGATTTTGTGGCATGAACTGAGGTTATCTAAACTGCAGATTTGTCAGAAAGTATCTCAATAAGAGCTGAAACAGCTAATCATGGTTTGAGAGAGGGGCACACAGGACATGCTGAACCAGAGAAGACCTTCTCTTGCTTTCCACAGTGGGAATGAAATCATTCCAGATCATGAACCAAGCTGTCAGAAACAGTGTGTGCTGTAAGGAGGTTCGTGGCACTGAGAGGGAACACAAATCTCTGGTGGCACTCAGAAAAATGGGAAAAAGGGCATTCAGGTATTAAATACAGGGTCAAGTGCTGTGCTCAGCCTCCCACAGATATATGCTGGAAAAGGCAGCCCATGTGTTTTATATCCTAATTTCTAGTTGTATTCAAAGCTGGAAGAGCTCCTAGACCAATTTAGGCAGCTCATGGAGTTCTAAATTTTAGAACCTCCCCAGGTTTGTCACTGGCCTTTGTTTTCACCATTGGGCTCAGCTCTACTTTTTCCTCTGTGCTTTGTAAGAGCAGGGTGCAGCCAGCACCCCTGGGGTCACCAGCCTTGGACAAGGACCACCAGGGCATGCTGAAGCCTTTGTCTGAGCTGACCACTGTTGTTTTCAAGTGGCATTCAAAAATGGAATAAAAATTAGACCATTTCTGAAGTGTAATATAAGTGATTGCAGGCAGGCAATTTCTCCCTTGTTCTCCTAGTAGTTGCATTTTATTGTTTTGTGGCTGTATTTTCCAGGCTTCTCAAAAACAGAGAATATTTACTTAGTACTCTCAAAGGCAATTTGGATGGCAACTGCCTTGCTTGTTGATTGCTCCATCCACAGAGAGAGGAGGTGCTGTCCCTGACACGTGAAGCTAAGGATCTGAAGTGCCAACATAAAATTTGTTATTCTCAGTAAACACTGTCATGTACTTCTGTGCAAACAGATTTGCAAAGTCTTTATTTCCATATGGTTTCCAGTCTTTGCTCCAGGAATGCACTTAGAGCTGACTCCCAGAGACATGGGACTTGTTTCACCAGGAGCTGAGACGGAATTTAATTATTTTTCTGCAGGTGCACTGAAAAAATATTGGTGAAGTCACAGGTTGAAAAAACCTAATTTATAAAGAATTAAGCATTTATTATACTCAGCTTCTCAACATATGACTCAAAGTACATTGACTGGACAAATCAAATTTTCTAGGGAACTGCAGATAAAGCAACTGAGTATTGGTCTGGTAGCAAATACAAATTAATTTTGCTAGTGCCTGGCCATGAAATCACATTAGGCTTGTAAAGACAGCTGCTGGCAAAGGATGAGAAAGATGCATAAATTTTTATTATTGTGGATTTTCTGAAAGACATTTTTTGGGGGAAAGGGGAAAACCACCAACAAACCACTCCCACTGTGCTGTTCCATTTGGGTGCATTACACTGATAATTGGAGTCTGAGCTCTGCTGGAAAAACCAATTTCCAGCCCCGCAGCTTGACCGTACCATTATTTTCCTGTTACTCTTCTCCTGCCTCCATAAAGATCCAGGCTTTCCTTACTTCCTTCCTGTTCCTCACCAGTTTTTCTTTTTGCCATCATACACTGGTGCTTCTTGATCCACTCTTCTCTTGGACAACCTCGGCTTTTCTCATGTCTTCTCTGATGTCTCTTTAGCTCAACTTGCTCTTCATTCACAACTGTTCTTAGGGAACCACTCTCTCCTTTTACTTTCCAGCTGCAGAATAAATGCTTTTTTTTTGAAAAGGCATGTATTATATAAATGTTTATGCATAATTTTTTATGTTGAATAACCCTGGAATTTCGTATATTTCTCTAGTTTGCCATCTGGTCCTCGAAGTCATGCTGCTGTAGTCCTTTGCTGATTATGCCTTACTAAGTTGACCCTGCAAGTTGAATTCATCTTGTCTAATCTAAGCAGAAAGCGTTATCTTCAGAAGTATTCGGATTTAGGATCCTGAGGTAAATATTCAGTGTGGGAGTGTTTTCTAACTGCTCTTGTCAGCAGCCCTGGCAATTATCCCATAGGATAAGAGGTTATTCTGCCATCAGCCCAGCTGTCATCCTTTGCTCTCAAGCTTACTGAGAAAATACTGTTTTCACCATGAAACACACTAAACAAATATTTAAATTAACTTATCTTACACAGTCAAGTTACTTCAAATTCATTGTGATCTATTGAGAGACACAGTTATTAAAAAGCCATTGTATTTGTTAAGTGTTTAATTCTGTGAATACCAAGTGCAAGAGAGTGGGCTGCATTAAACCTGTGCTCTAACGAAGAAAGGGAGAGGAAAACACAGAGACTGACTAATATCATTGTTCAACTTGTACTTTAAGTAATGTCAGGAGATAAGAAGTGACTTGTCTGAGGTACTCTCAGGGAGCTGATAAGTAAACTACTGGAACAAATGGAAGGAGGATTATGAGACTGGGAGGGAATAAAATTAACTGATAACATATGGAATCTTGCAGCTATTTTTTCTGTTTCCTAAAGATTAATTGTCACTGGTGACATTTTTTAGAGTGATTTAATAATGAACAGAAGGTTGTGGCTTAAAATGCTGGCAAAGGGCAGATATTAGCAAATGACTGCAACATGGAGATCATAAGAGCTGAGGATTGTAATGGCAAATTTTTACTAAAGAAATTTTCCTGAAATTGATGAGTGGTAAATGTATTTCCGGCTCAAAATTTAAAAAATCAGTGAAGAAGAGGATATACACACCATGATATGTTTGATTATGGCCAAGTGTTTTATTTATTATAAAACTGTGGATATAGGTCCACAGGTACTTCTCTCCATGAGATGCTGACAAGGTTTGTGAAGTGTGTGATTTCTGTGTAGCAGGTGCTGCTGACAAAGGAGTCCCTGATGTTCAGTGACATCAGCAAGGATGTTGCTCAGTAGGGAAGATGGTGACAGAAACTTTATAATGTGGCCATGTATTGATGTCAATATAGTCAATATTGATATTGAACTGAACTGAGACCAAACAGGCTTCAGACTTTCTCATATGAACCACTTGGGTCAACTTCACTTGCCTACACACTATTCATATGACTTTTGCTATTCTTAAGGGTCAAAATATATTGTGCTTATTATGTTTTGTCTTTTTTGTGCATGTGGGAGCAATGGAGGGTAGGTGATCTTTTCTTCCAGTGACAGGCACTCTTGGCATCCCTGGCAGCCTTTGAATTGATAGGAGTGGCCAAACCAGTCAGAAGAGTGAAGAGTTTAAAGTGTCAGGGGATGGAAAGAGGTGTTGGAATGTTAGTGGCTTGCTTGGACATTTTCATGGAACCCCCACCTCCCATAATTTAAACTCACACTATCTGCAGAATGGAGCTTCTGTGCCAATAGCAGCTGAATGAAAAGACAGAAAAATTAAAGGCTGATGTACCCAATTTCATGCTTTTTCTGGATTGACAATGGCAGAATCTGCCTCTTTAAAGAAATTTATTTCCTATTCCTCTGTTTTGTAAAGCATGCTTATATAAAACCCAACTCACAGCAGTTAATCAAATGCCTTTGTGAACAGATAAATAAAGAAGAAGCAACAGATAAATAAAGAAGAGGAATATGTTAAAAGCAGTCATTAGCATGTACCTCACATCAAATAAAAAAGTACTGCAATTAATCATAAGGACATAATTTTTCTTAACCCCATTTCAGATTGCTGTTTTAAGTGCAATTTATGCCACACACCCACCCATGTCTATTTTAATCAAACATTTTGTGCTGATGGGTGAATTAAAGTAATATAAGAACAGAGAGCTGAGATATGTGATAGAACAAATAAAAGGCTGTTATGCTCCTTGTTCCAGAACCTCAATGCACCAGGTAAAAGAGAAAAAGAAAAAAAAGAAGGCAACTTTTTAATCAAATAAAAAGACATATGGATGTTCCAGATCAGTCTGACAAAAGGTCAAAAGTAAAATAATGTATTTTCCTTTAACCATTGGTGACATCTACAAAACAGTGGAGAATTTTCATAATTCCCATGCAGACAGAAATTGTTCCGATCACTGCTCATCTTTTGTAAACATTGTAGATAAGGAAGAAGTAATTTCATTTAAATATAAATAGATTTTTTTAACTGACAGACTCTTCTGGTATAAACAAGACAGGTCATTTGTGTCACTTATAAATGGCATGGATCTATTGATGCTCTTGGTGCTGAGTCACTGTGCGTTGCCTGGATTTGGCTGCCTGTCTTCTCTTTTAACTGATTTTGATTGCCGAGAGGAAATTGTCCAGATGAGCCATGGTAAAGTTGCAGAGAGAGTGTCTTGGCATCAAAAATTCAGCAAGCATTGCTGTGAGCTGTTTCATTATGTCACTATCTCTCTGACTGTTCCTTGTGCTGGAATTCCCTCCCAGTGAAATTGAGGTACACCTGTGTGTACCTGCTGAAACTCCAAGCTGTGCATCCACTGAACTTCTGTTAATGACCAAATATTACTGTAAATTATCCTTGCTTTTGCCAAGAGTCTAACAAGCCTCTCTGTCCAAACCAACAGGAACCATTGATAAGTTAGTTAAGCCTACTGTGTTTCCCCCCTACCAATGGAACCTCCAGGGAAAAGGTTGCCAGAATCTGTATTGTTGACACTGCAATATGGTGATGTAGTTCAGTCCCCCTGCTCCCCTTTTTTTTTTTTTTATTTTTCTTTTGGAAAACATTTGTTACACTCCTCTAGGATGTTTTTTTCTGGTCCACTTCATTCCATCTCAGATATATGACCAGTTAGATTGCTGTTTTTAATATACTGACAAAAATATTCAAACTTAGTCTAAAGTAAGTAGTCTCAAGTCAAAGTTTTACAAGAATTGATGCAGAAGTGTTCAAAATACATGTTCTAGTGAAAGCATCAAGGTAAGTAATCTTCTGAATGAAGGACAAGAGAAAAATTGAGCTTTCCACTTGAACAGAATTTATGTTTAAAACTGTGCTTCTGAATGAATAATGAATCTGTTTCAGGTTTCCTTCAATTACGCAAACCCTAGAGCAGATCTGTCCTGCAAATGTCCATCTAATCCCGTAGTTTTTGATGCAAATGGTAACTACTACTTAAGGAAAGGTATAAGAACAAGGGAGTCAGAGAGAGATAAGCATACCAGGCCATCAGCCTTGAAAATCTGGTTGGTAACTTCTTGAAATTATACAAACAAGGATTTCATGTTCATGTTAGTGCCCAGTAGATGTACCAAAACTGGAAGTTTGCAGAATTTGGCTCAGCTTTTTAATGAGAAACAGCATTTTCAGTAGTACCAAAAGAAAACATCAAAGGGTAGATATATCTATTCCAAACAATTCTGATGTTCAGATGCAATCAGGATTTGCCTTTATAGTGGCAGGAAAAGGTACTGGAGTCTCTATAAGATTATTGTCAACTATTATTAATATGGACTGAACCTACTTTGAAACCAAACTCTATGTAAATCAGAAACCTGAGACTGTGATCCAAATTTACTAAATGTAGAACATCTTCTGTCAGTATGTCCGATTTAGAGTTTGAAAAGTGTTGTTTGATTAGTCTCTTGCTGCTTCTGTATCCATTTTTTCCTTTGTGTCATTTTATTTTATTAAAATTATTGGAATTATTATTAGAAGCATTCTGAAGAGGCAGGAATTACAACAGTGCAGCTGTTATTTGCTCAATCCAGAAAGAAATTATCACAGTGAATGATTCTACTTTTTCAGCTCTGGGATGAAGTGTGGATATTTGAACTGTCATGTCCACTTGTAAAATATCCAGTTTAACTGGACTCAAATCTTCCAGTGGCACTTGGACTGCTGCCTTCCTTGAGCTGTCTGTGATGGGATGCTACTCTTATCAGTCAGTGGCTGTGTGTGGAGAGAGATCTGATGAGCTGATCTGGTGTGAGCTGCCTGCACTGTGTAGCTCGCTGCTGGCCCTGAGTTTGAGTTTCATTGGGCTCTAGTGATTCAGGTAATTCAATTTTGCCTGGAGGCTGACTACACCCAGGCTTGGTTAGGGAGCAGGTGGCTGCCACTTAACCCTGGAAGGTTATATCATGCTACCAGTTGCAGAAAACACTATGTAATTACCAGAGAAAAGATTGAACCCTTAACCGAGTTTAGAGAAATCCACACTCCCCTGAAACTTGTGTACACAGACATAGGTACATCTGTATTGTGTTGTTAAAGTCCCTCTGGCAAAGCTTCTGCCCGTAAGCCCTGCTAATCAAGTGATGCCTACTTCAAAAGATATATCCTAGTTCCTAAATCTTCTCCACTGGTGAACTATTTCCGTGATGCATGACCCTGCCATGGTGTGGGAGCACAGCTCAGCAGGACGAGCTGGTGAGCAGGAGCTGTGGAGGGGAGGTCTTGTCTCCTTACTGTGCTATAGGAAGCTAGAGACTGTATTTACAGAGAGGTTTGGGACAGTGAAATGAGTGGTGGAATGGACAAAAATGAGACTGCAATCAAAAGTCATTGGCCAAGAATTCAGTCAGTGCCTCAAAGGACAAGGAAAACATGGAAAAGAAAATTGGTAAGAGAAACTGGATGGCTACCAAAAAATTTTACTTGGAAACTCTGGCTTGTAAGGAAAAAAAAAATAAATTGAGAGATCTAAAAACAGTGTTGTTGGAAGCTCTGCTATCTCCTCTCTTTCAAACTTTTTTTTAAATGGCAGAACTCTTTTCAGGGCTGCAGGAGATTTGTGTTTCTTCCTCAAACCTGCCCTAGAAGACCTAACCCCAGATGTGTGCACACACACAGAGACATGTTCCCATTCCTTAAAATAAGAATTCAAACAAAACCCTTATTTTCCTTGCATCCCTGACAGCCCTCCTATATTTGTGTTTCTTCTTTGATGTTTTGGTTTAAACTGCAGCAAGCTGGTGTTGCAGGGGTTTTTTAGTTATGTTTTCACAAAACTCCATTGGCTCCTTTATGTGACAGATGTTAGAAAGAACAGAAATGAAAACTTGTACCAGATATACTGAGACATCTTGATCAGCAGAACATTTTTCCGTAAACAGGCTTATATTTTACAACATTTAAAACCCATCTAATTACCCCAGAACAGCAGAATGAGTTCAGGATGTTGGAAGGATCTGGAAGGTTGTTGTTTTACAGTAAATGACTTTAATCATCCTGATAACAGAGCTGTGCTTTATGCATAGAAAGTCCTGCTTCCCTCTTTTCCCCTCCATCAATGTGTTCCATATCAGCTTTCCCTCTGAGCTCAAGCCACAGAGGATGTGGACAGTCATGTTATATCCCATTTGCTGACTGCAGATTAAACAGGAAAGATTAGGTTAATGTCACGTTAGCTTCTGAAAAGTCATTGCTCTTGCAAGTACATGTTTTGTGTTTTAAAGACATTTACCCATTTGAAATAGAGTGATTACAAGTGCATGAAATCAATGTAAAGAACAGTTAGAACTGTGCATAGCCCACATTTTTGTCTTTAAATCAAAAAATGCCTTCATATTGTATTGTATCTTGCATTTCCACACAGTTGTAGCTGGATGCTTTGGAACAGATCATCTTTCATTATCTCAGATTTGGATTTGGCAAGGAGATTTTGTGCTGGTTTGAATTCTGGGAAGTCTGAACTCTGCACGGTCTACTTCTGTCAGAAGGAAGAAGTTCACAGATAACCTAAATTGTGATAAACAATTTTCCATAGCTATTGAAAGTCAGTTGGCAGACACTGAATACTTTTTGCTTACTTAATAGTAATGACTCACAAAAGTCACTCATAAAAATGATGTGAATTTCATAACCTTTCATTTCATTGGAATCTTGTCACCAGCCCACATTTAGGCAAAACTCAAAATACTTTTTCAACAAAATTATGTCTTACAGTGGAAAAACACACCTGCCCTGGGCTTTAAACCCCTTTGTGCTGATTATCTCATCACCCCAGTGGGTGAGGGGCTGGGAACCCCAGGGTCTCTGCAGGGAGCTGAGCCTCTGCTTTGGCTCAGGTCCTGCTGCTCAGCATGTGCTGAGTTCAAGGGAGGCTGAAATTAATGTGAGAGGAAGAATTCTTGCACATAAAAAGCTCACGTGTTAGGTGCTGGATAAACTGGATAAATTTCATCCATGTGCTTCCTTGATAAAGAATGCTCCTGTGACACCATTTTCTCTTGTTGCTTACTTGCTATTTTCATTATCACAGGCAGCAACGTTTTGAAACCAGCACAGGTAAATCTGAAGGCAAATCCCAACAGACAGCCAGAAAGCTCAGCCTAACAGATTGCTTTGCCTTCATAATTTCCTACTGTAAATAAATGTGCATGCTGGAATTGATTAATTGCTTCCATTTCAGTGCAAGCACAATTAGCCATTGATATGTTTTTGTCAGGCAAGTTCCAAGTCATTTTACATCTCACAGCTCTTCCTAATGGAAAAGAGAGGTTTACTCCTCCAATGAATCACTTCACTAGGTATTTAAGAGTAAACAGGCTGTGGAGACTGAGGATGTCGGGAGGGTCCAGAAGCAAACACACTGCAGCTGGGGACACTTTTCTGGTGCAGAGCCCCAAGGACTTGCTGCTGGGCAGGCAGGCAGAGAAAGGGCTGCTTCCTCTGCCTTTGCTTGGGCTTACCAGAGCTGTTTAACAAAGAAGTAGAGAAAAGGTCCTAACAGTGAATGTCTGGATAACATTTCAGTTTTCAGGTACTCTTTTTCTGCTGTGGATCAAGGTTGAAGTGGATAAGCAGACCTGTCTGGAGAGAACCCAGCTGTTCCCCAGGACCTCAGTATACTTTTTCCCAGTTGTCTCCATAAAAACAAAACAGGCAAGAAATTTGATGTGGTAGAAATCCAGCTGGTTGGCCAACCATAACTGATACCAAATAGTCTCCCTATTTTATTTTCTAATGATGTGTATATGACAAAAAGCTTCTTTTTGAAGGTGCTTAATTTGATGAGGTTTTTTCAGCCATTGTTACCAGTGGTATGATATTTACATCTTTGGATGTTACAGATGGAATTTCCCATTTAGCCACCAAGTGTGTACCTATGGCTTAAGATCTCTCTTGAGGAAGGATGAGTTTAGTGTGCTTGTAAAAGATGTCCAAAAAATGCAGCTGTTTGCTTCCAGCAACAAAGTTACAACCATCAGGAAACTCTGCCCAATGTGAACAAATGTTAAATCATCACTGTGGTAATTCACTATTGTGTGAAGCTCAGTAGAAGTGGATAGGACTTGATAAGGTGCCATGACTTATATCTTGAAACTGTTCTCTTGAAATTGATTCTGGCTTAGGTTATGAATTAACTGCTTTAGAGGTACAGGATGCTGCACAAAGTTTTTCACAGGGGTTTCTCAGAGGGTGTATAGAACATCCTCCAAAGTTTTTGGTACTGACCACATGAAGTCTTCAAAAACTAGTAACAAAGAGGTCTAGTAGTAAACTATTTTACTGGTAGACCTTTTACAGTTTGTTACTCTTGTTATTTTTAATTTTCCCAAGTATTTAAGAGGGTCTCTGGGCCCCAAAGCCCAAGGGCATGGGGACAAGGAAACTGCTATTGCAGGTTGTGCTTCACTGTAGAGCCTGAGCAGGGGGCTGTTTCTGAGCCTGTCGGGTGGGGACATGCTTGGTACTGCTGGGATTTTGAGCACTAAAGATACTTCAACTGCAGCACCTTTCATGCACACTATACACATTTAAGGAAAAATAGTGGAATGAATAAAAAAGGGGGAGAATTTCCTCCTGAGACAAATGTCTCTGCACAGTCTCCCACCCACATCGCAGCCACAGGCAGCTACAGCCAGCCCTGTCTATAGCAGTCTTAAAATGTGTGTCCAAACACAGCTGTGAATAATGTTTTAAGATATGCACAGGAAGACCTGCTATTCTGTATTGTGTGACTGGAAGACTATGAAAGGTTCTGGGATGCCTCAGTAAATCCAGAAGGAATGGTTTCAGCACTATGGAACATTAAAAGTTCCCAATATTTTAATTTTTTTATAATGCAGTGACAAAAAATATCACTCAGACTAGGCAGTCTTAATGGAAATATTTAGTCTTCTATCATGTGGGAAACAGACTGCAGCTCTTGAACTCTCTTCTGCAAATTCAGAATCAAAGGGTAATGATTCTCCACATGGGATAAAAGTGATATATTATACACAGTTGCTGAGGGCAATGATTAGGAACTACAATATCTCTCAAGGCTCCTGAACTCTAACATTTTACTATGTCAGTGATATTGCTTTAACAGAGATAATTTAATAAGTAAAACAATACTATCCCTAAAATGGACTTTCTTCATTTTTTCCACTGCTTTGGACTAATGCCCTTGTGTTAGACATACTAGCCTGAATTCATCTTTGCCATAAATCCACTGGTGTGACTGGGGCAGTGTGAAGGATGTGTACATGTGCCTGTTTGCAGCACCTTGTGAAACTCTTGCCAGTGAGCAGAACAGTCTGGACTGAGCAATCTTTGGTGCTTTTCTGGAATCTCATCCTATTTAAACTGAATGCAAACAGTGATGGGCAAGTAACCTCCTGTTTGGATGATCATGTTTTTTTGATGTTCACTGCTAAAAAAGACCATCCCACAACTATTAGGTATTTTGATAGATATTCTTGAATTCTGAATTAGATATTCTTAAATTCTGTGTTAAGTAATTTTACCCAAGGTTAACAACAGGTATATCATAACTTCCATGTTAAATATGAAGATGAGGTCATGCAAGATTTTAAGAAACTGGAGAAGGTGCTCCTACATGTAAATCTTCTCTCTCTCCTACTGCCTACCTGTCTTTGATGCTTGTAGCTTAGGTGGGTTGTTTTCCCCACTTGGGAGCACAGCAGCCCAATTTTTGTCTTAAATCCTCCCTGTATTTAGCAGGAATGCTTCTCTTCAAGAAGCATTCCTGTGTACCACTGGCCTTGGGGGAGAAGAAATGACTAAATGACAGGAAATTTGCACTTTACCTGAGGTGGCAGGGAAACAGGTGCTCCATGGCTGCTAGAAGGAGCCATGGGAGAGGACTGTGTGCAAATGAGTTTGGGGATGTCAAATCTCCAGGTGGTGACTGTGGCAGGTGAGAGGAGATAATTCAGCAGCCCTGTCTCGCAGTGAGCCCTGGCTTTTCTCACCCTGCTGACTCACACAGAATAATTCATTACCCAGCACTGCTCAGGGACTGTCATAAACAAGTCATGGGCTGGAATTTTTTTCATCCCTCTCTCCACCTAGCAGACTGTGTTTTGAGTATAATGGAAGTTTTACATTACATCTTTTTTCTTAAGGCAACAGGTCAAGAAATAGGATTTTAATATGAATTTGTCTGTCCGCATAGCACCTAGTACACTGAAATATCAATATCACTTGAGGGGAAATCCATATGTCACTACACAGAATTTTTCACCTAAGGTTTGATTTGGTCACTGAAAATATTTTAAACTAAGTTTTATTTTCAGTTTCTTCACTTAGTTGCCTTTCCAGAACAAGCATGTGTCAAGACAATGCAGATGATTTTCTCTCTCTTTAGAATTAAGATATGAAAAAAAAATAATTGTAAGAAACCCCTTAAAAAGATGCCTGTTATTGATGGTTAATACCATAGATGAGCACATAGATATGATGATTATACAAAGAGCATGTACCCTTTCCCACTGATATTTCTTTTGGTGCATTTTGCTGCAATGATAGACATACTTTTAGTAACTGAATTGTGGGTTTTAGTCCCTTATACGTGGAGGAGCAGTTTTTCCCAGTTAAAGCAGGGAGATATCATTCAGTGATACCCTGGCTCAGTGATGAGCAGCACTGAGAATTGTCTTGTCGCTCTGCCACTGTGGTGTCCGTAAGGAATATTTCTAAATCTGTAAACTAGGAGCACCTGAGGAAATACTTTAACTATATAGTGGCTTTTCATGCATCAGAGACTGTGAATTTTTTACCTCTCTCACTCTCCCCTGAATTTCTGAGAGATGAGTGTTGGAAATTATGGAAAACTAAGATGAGAATACTTGGATTTATCTGTGTGCTGAATTCTCATTCCAAAATACCTCAGTGATTACTGGGAGATAGACAGAAACTATCCCACGTGTTCTTGTGGAGAAGAGCAATATTCTTTGTAATGTGCAAACTTGGGCAAACTATGGTGTTTCCAAGGGGCTAAGCCTTCCTGAGTGTTGTTCACTAGAAAGGGGAAATTTTTCCCTCCCCACTAACTGCAGAATTCTCAGCCTCAATATTTCCTTGAATCACAATTAAATGAAAATCTAAAACTTTTTCTCCTAAAATGTAATCTTAATTGTTGGGTGTGAGAACAGTTAAGTTCTTGATTTTTGAAAGGGACTTCAGTTTGGCTCTCAAAATTTATTCTTGCTCTTTCATCTGCACACAATTATGTCTAGAAATACATATAATTTCTTTCACTGGTTGAAGACTAAGTATGCATTTGTTGGCACAACCAAATAATTATCTATCCAAGTAATATAAAGCAATTGTAAAGATATTTGCAGCTCCCTTCACTTTATCCACAATTACCATAAAACTAAGGGAATGTGAAGAATGAGGTCTGGATTCATCTTTGAACAAAGTAGAGACTTATAGAAAACAGACTTTAATTACATTCCTCCTCTTGTTGGAAATGTTGTACATCAGGAAAAGTCTTCTGAGTCCTTTTTGTGGCAGGAATGTAGCTACCATATAAAACCTGCAATAAGAAATGTCAAATATAACGATTTTATGATGTCTGTTCATGATCTGGGCAGTGAAGATTTTCTTAACGAATGCATTGATCTGACAGACGAGGCCCAAGGAAGAAGCAGCACAAAAGCAGTACCATGGCTTCAAGGGAAAACACAGAGGTGAATATTTGAAAGTCAGGGGCACAAAGTTTTCCAGTTGTTTTGCCATTGCTGGTGGTGAGAGGCTGAAGGTGGATGATAGGTGTGAATTCAGGCAGAGCTGAGACCTCAGCCCCTATTACCCAGAGACATGAGGAGAGGGGTCTGAAGCACAGGTTATCAGATACCTTGCAGGGTGTGTAAATCAAGACACATGCTGTTCAAGTTTGGGTCCTTGGATTTGTTTTAAAAGATAACAACAGACTGCTGTAGATTATCTATTTATATCATGCTGAAGAAAATGGCAAGGATTTTGGAAAAGCACTCTCTCTCCATGCTGAAATATAGCTTTAGCCTCTGTGTGAGTGGCTAAAATAATCTCACAGTGTCAATAAATGATAGACAGCTTGCTTTTTAATTTTTTTTTTTAAAGCAAACTTTCCAGAGGCTTAGAGACACTTATTAAAACAAGCAGGACCTGATTGCAGCATGCTCCCACTGACATCAGTGCAAACCTGCCAAAGTTATGCTCCAGTAGGATCAGATCCTTCTGATCCTTCGGGCTGTGTCTCCAGTTGTTTACACAGGTGTAAATTACGTGTGAATCTATCGTGGCCAGCAGAGGCATTAATCATCACGTCAGCCAAGGAGAGCTGCCTTCAACCTTGCAGTGAACTTTCTGAGGAGCCTCCCTACTCTGTGATAAATGTGCCAGCCCAAGAGTGGTGTGGAAATACCCATCTCCCAGCACCATGGCCCTCCCCAGGCACTGTCTGGGAGCTGCTACTTCCAGCACCAGTGGTGCTTTGGGAAACTGCTCCATGGTTTGTACTTTGTGACTGTGAGGTGCACAACACATGCTGACTGTCACCTGTGTGGTGGGGCTCAAAATCACTCTGCCAATGCTCTTTGCTAATATGTGATAGCTTGCTCTCTCTCCCACAGAATTCTTGTTTCAGAAGAATTTCTTGCTTTATTCCTGGAAATACCAGCTCTAGAGGGTCTGTGGTTCAGCTCAGAGCATGAAGCAGCATCTCCCTGGGACAAGTTAACGCCACAACAGCTCTGAGGCAGTACTGGCCCTGGAAGGAAACAATGCTTCAGCTCACTGGAAAGAAGCCTTAATGCCTGTTGTGAGTCAAGATTTGCGTGGTAAAATGGACTACTACTGGCTACTGAAGTAAAGTATATGTAGGAAAATGTTATGGATCCACAGGAAAATGGTAGGGGTTGTAAGAAGAATTTATTATTGTGGCAGTCTGGTTCTTTTTCACTGAATTGTAAAACTGAGTTTCATGTTGAGACAGGTTCAGTTAGTTGAGTTTGTTCTTAACTATTTGTTATCGACATTAGTAAGACAAATTATAAAATATGGCTGCAAGGTTTTGTTGACCTTTTCATTTACAACAGGCAGAACTGGAAGTTCATACTGAAAAGTTGACTCTCAGTGTTTGTAAACACACACAAACACAAAGGGAATTTATGTGCACTTAACTGGGTCCTCAGAGAATAGCTGCATTCTGTGTGTGTTTTCTTTTTGTGCTGGATTCTGCAAGGCTACCTGAAACAAAGTAAAAGAAATACTTTTATTTTTAAAAGGATATTTCACTCTTCATAACTGATGGCCCCATGGATTTGGAATGTTCAGGATAAATGGCATTTTATTATTATGTTTGGTGTTTTAAGGAAAGTAAACAAGGGCAAGGAGACAAGCACTAGGCTTTGCCTGGAGCAGACCACAGACTTATACTCTGTGAGCTGGAGCAGTTTGCAGCTGTGCTGTGAGGAGGAGGAATGTCTGTGCCACGTAGCCAATGTGCAGAAACCCTCTCAGGATGCTGTGAGCCAGCCTGAGGCACTGACACAGTCCTCATGCACTGCCCAGGTGTGGTCTGAAACCTCCCAGCAGGTCACATCACAGGAATGGGCCATATCCATTCCAGTTTCCCATTTTCACACAAATATCAAAGAATTTACATTGAATAGGTGTGTATTTTGACCTGTGTTCCCCATAAATATGATGTTTCATAGTTTTAGTCATGGAATACACTGTTTTTGAGAGATTTTGTTTCATACTAACAGAACTTTCTCAACTCAGAAGTTCTGGATTAAAGAAAGCATTTGGGAACAGAAAATGAATCACGCCAGTGGCACTATGTGAATAAGTTTTTTACATTCATAATTTAAGACTCTTCACACATTTTCTTTGGAAAGCTCAGGTTTCTATTTTGAGGGTTGAATTTTTATTTTAATGAATCAGAAAGTGTAAAAGCAATATGAAAATAAGTTGTTAAGTCTTGGGGGAACTATAATTCAGGACAGTCTAGCAACAGAAAATTGCTATCAATAGGCTACATCTTTGCAAAATTTGAAGGGAAAAAGGACAGCTGGATTATAATCTACATAAACATAATTGTTCTGAGACTGTAGAGTGCCTACCTTTGTGTTCTGAAAAGTGACATGAATGAAATCAGTATTTTCTGTATCTATTTCACAATTACAAAAAATATAGAATGTACACTTACATATAAAGTAATATAAATTTCTTATTAAAAATGAGGAAAAAAAGTAATTTGAGTGACCAGAAAGGGAGTTGGAATGAGAACCTGACCTTGATTTGTAACTGCCCAGGCAGTGGCTCTTTGGCTACCCTCGAGATGCCTGACATGCATCCATTCAGAAACTTGGGGTGCTACAGAGCGCAAAGGCAATGCAGCACTGCAAACAGCTTTGATTTAGGAAGTTCTGGTGGCTTCTTACCCTCTGAACCTGGATTACTGGAATGATCTCATCTTTGTTTTTTCTTTTTCCATCATGGATGTGTTAAAGGAGGGTTGCTCAAATGGTTTTACCCAAAAATATGACGAGACTGGGCAATCCTATCTCCAAGCATTCACTGGGTCCTGAAGTTACAAAGACTTTAATGCATCTACAAGAGTAAAACCAATGTTTAAACAGGCTAGAGCCACACAGAGGAAAACACAAATGCAATTCATAGATAAAGCTACTATGAGAAATGGTGGCAGCATTGCAGTGTTAATGTTTTAATTTTAATGCAAATGAAATTACAGGTATTTTTCATCTGATTTTAACAACTTCCTTTCAGGCCTGAGAATACAGTGTTAAGATCATTTGGTTACTCACAGACATCTGAACAATACTGGATTTACAAGAAGTCTGTGGTTTTAAATTAGGATTGCCAAGTATTATATAAAACAATCAGATATGCACAAATCAAAGCTGTTGAAAGGCTGGGTTATTGGGAGATAGATCTCAATGAATATTACTGCCAGCAAAAAATCTGACCTCTTTCTGACATCAGTATGGACTTCCTGAGATATCTGGTGGCACCTTTTAGGTAACAATATTGACTTAAAATAAAAAATAACCCAGAATTTCTTGTGACTTGCAATCAGGAAAGACTGCAGTATCACCAGCAATTTTTTGAAGGTAGACAGAGATTGTTTGATGCTAACAATTTTATATGAGTTCATAACTCTGAGGTATAACAGCACTTTGCCTGTTACCAGACTCCAAAAAAACAGGAGACATGTCCATTTTTAAAAATCCTTGCTTAACTTAAAAGTTCTACCAATTGTTATCCTCTTATGGTAGAAAAAGAATTTTTAATATATCTTGCTGGAAATCCTGGTTTACTGTTTAAATGTTTGCTTTGAATTGCCAACATGGTTTTCTTCTGAGTCCTTCTGCTTTTCTATGTAGCAAAATGCAATATTAGTTCAATCAGCTCAAATGCAGAGCAGACCAATGTTGCTGGGATCCCCAGCACAGTTAATATCGAGCAGCACTCTTGTGGTTTTAAATGTGAATTAAATTTACAGAAATCAGGGGAAAATTGGGGCCTGATTGATGTTTGCATATTATGCCTTGAGGTGGTAGATCTTTGTTTTCCTTGGGACTGTGAGAGTTTAGACCAACCTGTGTGTTGGTTTAGACCAACTCAAAACAGATGAATTCCACTGGAAAACTCAGGGGAGCTTGGCAAAATAATGCCAGTGAGATCTTGGCTCCCTCTGAAAGATAGCAGGAATTTTGCCATTAACATCATCTGGGACAGATTTCTTCCTTTTGCTTTCCATCCTGGTGGAGTCTGCTTAATCCCCTTTTGGGCCAGGGAGATGGAGCAGCACTGAAGAAGGTGTGGTGATGTAAAGCATCAGGAATAAGTTATAAAAAATTGTGTCCAAAAGGCTAGATAAGTATTACTTTATCCTACATCCAGGGGATGGATTGATACATGTAGCTCTTCTTTCCAGCACAGAAGTACTTTCTAGATTCTTAAAATCTCCAAGAAAAGTTTCTCAAAAATTCCCTGTTATGTAAAGACTTAAGAGTACAAGTTTGTTTGTTAAAAAAGGCAAAGAAAGGGGAAAAAAACCCCACAGCTGCTTAATATAAGAAATCACCTGTTTATCATATAAATCAAATGAAAAATGTTCCATGTCTTAATTTGCATGAGCCAAGATTTACATGTGGCAGAATAAAGTAAATTCAGAATAGAGAAAATATTCCAGAGTTGAATGTACTACAAATTGCTGTATCTAAATTGTCCTTCCTGGATTTATGTTGTAAGGGAAAGTTTCAGCAAAAACACAAATTTGTCATAACTAATCCTTAACAAAGGTGATATTTCAGTGAGGAGACCTGGCAAACCTGTTTCATTTGCCAATGTCATTTCCAGGTTCATGTTCAGTCCATATTTCCTACAACTCCTCTCTGTCATTCCTTATTTAGGATGATTTTCAATTTCTTTTTTCAACTGAATTGAGCTATATCTGCCAAGGAAGCAAATAGTAAAACTAAATCCAGAATTATTAGTAATAGGTTACTTATAGAAGAGGTCATTTTCTGTCCCTTATAGGTCTATAAATAATAGTTAATATAAAGATGGGTGTTTTGCTCTAATAAAAGAGCAGCAAATCAGGAGGAGAAAATGGTGTGTGGTAGGATAATGCATTCTGTATTGACTGCAAAGATCTGTCTTCATCCCTAAAGACCCAACAGTTTTGTTAAATTACCAAATTGAATGTTATACACCATCAAACTAAAATTTTTTTAAATATGTTTTACATGAGCATCTAAATATAAGTTGCATTTTCATTCCCTAGGATGCTTAAATATTTGCAGACTGCACTGGTCTTAGTCCACATATCCCCTCCCACCATCCAATTGGTGTCAGCACACACCCAGACATTGGTTTAGATGGCTGTAGATGTCGAGTCTTACCTAGTGTCAGTGATGCTGCTTTTCCATGCTGCTGTTTTAGGTGTGAATGTTGCTGGTATTTTCTTCATGATCATGCTGACATTTGGTATGTGATCAGTAAAAATATATGCCCCCAAGCACATGATGGCTTAATGGCATGGATAAAGGCAATGTTGCTATATCATTTAGAGTTCTTATACAAACTAAAATTTCCTTGCATAAAAGAGCATCTCTGTCTCCCTGTCTCAGATTTATCGATTTCAAAGGGTCATAATGTAATTCAGTAGAGGCTGAATTAATTGCAAAGTGTTTCCCAGCTGCATAGTAGAGAAATTGGTCACTACTGACCTTCTAACTGGAATTCTGCCTGCATAGGTTCATATTCCCAGCCCAGACTGAAATAGCTGCCAGATTGTTTGTGTTTTTGAGATGTTGCTCCATAAGCGCCACTTATCTTATCTCCTTCCTGTTGCATGGACAGACTTCACGGCAGCTTAGGAGGAGTCATTACAGACTGGTGACCTGTGGAGGAAGGACTGGAGTTCAGTTCCTTTTCCAGAGAATGCTTAACAAAAATACTATAAACAGGTGCTGGAGTGGTGACAGGGAGACAGGTTCCTACTGAAGGAAAATGTTCTCACTTTTTAATCATGCTCAAGATCATGCTCTGTCAAAAGGCAAATTTAAATAGTCTGTTGAAGTTGAATTGTTTCCAAAGAGACTAATAAATGTAGTAAAGCAATTACAGGTGTGGCTCAGCACAGGCATGTTGGGACTGCTATTTGAGGTGATAAATCAGGAGGGAGAAAAAGGAGATGGCAGGGATGAAGGGACAGAAATGGAGAGGCAAGCAGATATAGAAGTTGGCAATGAAGCCAGCCTATAAAAACAGACTGGTCTGCTTTTCTTCCTTGCAGGGCCCAAGCCAGCAGATGTGCTTTGAGAATTCCCATCAGATCAGGCTTCACAGGAGAGCCAGAGCAGTAACAAGTTCATAGTTCCCAGCAGGGTTTGAGATCAAGCTGGAAGCTGTGCTGCTCTGGCTTGTCAGCCTGTGGATGCCCAGAAGCAAATCCTTTCCCTTTCTCTCCAGAGCTTTGCTCTTCAAGTGCCACAGGAAGAAGAACATGGGGCTCGAGGAATGAAATTTTAGTCTTTGATTCTTGGCTCAGCAGTTAGCCTAATTATTATTGTAAATGTGGCAGGCAAGTTGTCTTTCTAGTATGTTCCCTCTCTTTTGAACTATCCATGTAGATTGTGAAAAAAAATTCTATACTTCTCTAAGATGCCAAAGTTCAGTTTTAAAATTAAAAAGCCCAGAATCCAGAAAGACCTTACTGTGCTGTCAAGAATAACCTCACCTCCTAAGCATCTGAAAGCCTGAAGGGCTTGGAGAGAAAATGAAGAAGGGTATCTAACTTTCATGGAAACATGTATTTTTTTCCCTGATCTCTTTATTTATTTTGGTAAGAAGTATATAGGAAAAAAAGGAAAGCTATGTTGAAATTAATCATGTGGAACTGATTTCTGCAGGGGAGGCCATGAGATAGCTGGGGAAGCTCAAGAAAAGTCCAGTCCTGGTGCCATGATGTGCTGACATACAGGAACCTGCATGACTAGAAACAACAAGGGCTGTAAGACACACAGGATTGAGTCTCTCTCAAGGCCACAATCTGCTTACACTGGGCAGATTAAACACCAACTGGAAGACAAAATCAAGGCCTTTTGCAGTGAATAACACAAGTGGAGAGCTGAGGTGCAGCTGTAAGGAGGTGTTCCAGCACCACCAAGAAATGTGAGTGGTACACACCACCTTCACCCCCTTGAGGAAAAACAACTGGCAGCTTCTGGGTGAGGAGGCTGCTAATATTTAAACGTTTTGCTGTATTTTTGTCCTGTGGCCATGACCAGAGAGAGAAATTCCAAGAGAATTAGTGTTTGATAGGTATGGGATATATAGGCATATATAGTGGGTACAGGAAAAATATGAGTACTATGCTTTCAACAAGACAAGCACTGAATCTCTGGGAAGATTTTCTCCCAGACTTAAGATACTGTTGTGAAAAATGCACAACAATATAATCCATGGGACTGAACTTTGAGAGTGAGATCTTACAAAATAAATTGTTACCAGCAAGGTCTGTGCAATCCTGGAACATTTAGCTGTTAAGCAGTCTTTTTTTCTCCATAGGGGTATAATTTGCATTTTGATTGAACTAGTCAAATATTTTGTCAAACAAAAGAATTTCTTAGTAAACATAATTATGCTTTTAGTCTAGATGATCTTTTTCTTGATTAAAAAAAAAGCCTGATTACCTTTCCTATTAATAATAAGTTGATTAATGTAGTTGGATGAATTATTAAAGAAGAGATAACTGAATTAATCATACTTAATGTATTAGCAAATTACTGGGAGCTTATAGATTAATATCAGTATTTCCCTTCCTGTTACAGGCTAATCTAAATAGATTTAATTCAAAGGGACCATGTCCATTTTTTTTTTCTGGCCTTACTCATGAATTAACACTGCTCTGGTAAAAACTCCTGGCATATAACAGACCCAGAGTAGCTCTGAATCAGTGTTTTTCAGCTGGTCCATGTTTTTCACTTCTTGCTTTTAACAGAACCTAGAAATCTGTTCTTTTTGAAAATACAGATTTTAATTGTCACACACTAAAATGAAGTCTTGTATTTATTTAAGGCAGATTTGGAAATATTCAGACCTTGTGGTGGATAAATCAGTTCTGAGCTGCATTTAGCTACCCAGTTGCTTTGTTAATAGCTGTCCTGTTGGTGTGTCTCCTGAGATCTGAGATAGATCTGAGATAGATTAGCTGGCTGATGCTCATTCTCATGTTTGTACTTGAAGAGAAAAGAAAGTCAATTCTGTTGTTCCTTTTCTTTTCTAGACCTTGCTATCACACAACATGCACTATATCCATAGCTGGGACACATGCAGAGGATTAACAAAGCAAGCAGGAGCCAGGTGACAATGGTTTTCCACTCTCTGGGAGTGTCTGATCCTTCTTGAGGAAGAGACTGTCTGAATCCACTGGATTTCTGCGCAGCTCAGCCTATGACAGACACAAAGTGCAATCACAGCCCTTGAAACCTGATGGGCCCCTCAAGTACAGTGAAACAATTCCAGACATACACATGTGACATGGGAAGAATCAGGTGCCAAAAATTTCTCTTTTGCCATAAAGGGTAAAAATACTTATTCTACAAGGTAAAATAAAATGAAGTTTATATATAAGTGTTTATACATGGTTTTATTCTGTCATACTTCTGTTCAGAATCTTTTAAACACCTTCAGAAAAAGGGTTGGGTTGTTTTTTTTTAGGAACCTCCTTCCCTATTTAAAAGGCTGCTAAAAAAATCAATTTAATTTTTATGCATGTGAATGCAGCAGCATATATGTAAATCCAGAGTTGTAATGGACCTTTAGTATGACCCAGCTCAGCAGATGGTGACCAGCAGAAAGTTCCATTCTGCTTGTTTGAGGGACATTGGTGGCTCCCACGGTCCTCATGAGCTGGATGAGATGAGAGGGAAGATAAGGCACTACTCGCCAAGCAGAGACTGAGTGGTGATCTCTACTCTACAGAGGGGACAGGAGCACAGAAAAGTGAGTGATCTTCAAAATAAGTTTTGCAATGAGCAGCCCAGGAGGTACATTCCATTTTAACAGCTGGTTTGGTTGAACAGGGCTGTAACCTACCCAAGGCACTCTACCAGGCCCTCTTTCTGTCTTTTATCTTCTTTTATCTTTATCTCTGTCCCCTGAGAACACCTAGGGTAATGAAATATCTCCCACTTGGGTGGTAAAATAGTTGGGCTGTTGGAGGCAGTGTGATGGTTTGCAGGGAGAAACCTGTAAGAGGGATGGCCAGATGGGCTCAGGCCAGGAATTTGGTTTAACATCTCACTTGTCATCCGAGCACGTGAGGAGGGCACAACACACACAGCAGAAAATTGAAGGAGGGCAGTGAATCCAACAATCCTTGTGGTTGTAATGGACCCAATCATAGCAGACAGTCTCTATTTAGTCCTTCATTATAATTTATTATACCTTTCATATTATATGAAATATACATGATATTTAATATAATTAATGTCATTTTATCATTATAACCCTTGGTATTTTTCTTATCAGTTTAAGTTTTGATTCTCTTTGAACTTAGAAATTCTGAGACAATGAGGTCTATAATTTAACCATGTGCATAGTGTACGTGCTCTAATGGGGAAGGATGGGAGGTGCCCCTTTTTCTGGTTTTTAAATTTGTAAGTTTTCATTCTCATGGAATTTAGAATTTCTGTTAGATCTGAAACTATGCCTGGTGCTCTCCCTGCTTTAATTTCCATATAATGGTTACAAATGCAAAGAGAAAATGCAGAGTAAACAAATGAAAGAACACCCTCTATTTGTGACACAGCCATTTAAAACATTCCTGAGGTGTTTATTTATCAAAGACATTTTGGAAACCACCTGTTAAAAAACAGACTTTATGTCTGTAGAAAATAACAGAGTTCACATTTCCAAACCTGAATGGATCTAAAAAGACCATGACAGGTTTTCATTTTTTAAATAGGTAGTTAATCTCAGACTTAAAATTGCCTACAATCTGTTGAACAGCTTTCAAGACTGATATATAAGCATAAGGAAGTATGGTCCCTAGGGAGCTAATCTTGCAGCAAGCAATGCTTTGGGTTTTCAGCCAAATAGGATTGGAGACCAGGTTTTCTATCAAGAGTGATTAAACTGTCTATATAAAGCTCAGATTAGGAGTTTTTAAAAAAATGAGTACATGAAAAGGCTTTAGCAGAAAAGTAAAATCTCACAGATTTCCTCTTTCATTAAGAGCAGTGCTACTCATTTAAATAGAAGAATCTCCCTCTCCCTCCTCTCCCTCCTCTCCCTCCTCTCCCTCCTCTCCCTCCTCTCCCTCCTCTCCC